>NW_024543096.1:2077500-2227500 GCF_018167655.1 Microtus oregoni
CGAGGGGTGCACCCACACACTGCGACAATGGGGATGTTCTATCGGGAACTCACCAAGGCCAGCTGGCCTGGGTCTGAAAAAGCATGGGATAAATCCGGACTAGCTGAACATAGCAGACAATGAGGACTATTGAGAACTCAAGAACAATGGCAGTGGGTTTCTGATCCTACTGCATGTACTGGCTTTGTGGGAGCCTAGGCAGTTTGGATGCTCAACTTACTAGACCTGGATAGAGGTGGGCGGTCCTTGGGCTTACCACAGGTCAGGGAACCCTGATTGCTCTTCTAGCAGATGAGGGAGGGGGACTTGATCGGGGGAGGGGGAGGGAAATGGGAGGCGGGTGCGGGGAGGAGGCAGAAATCCTTAGTAAATTAATTAATTAATTAATTTAAAAAAACAATGTAAAGCAAAAAAAAAGCTTAAGAAAATTTGTTAGAGAAATGGGGCAGACTCAAGGCCGCATATAAAAGTCGGCATAAATGTCTTGTTATCTACAGTAAGTATAACTTTTCTCTAATGAGTTCACTTGTAATGATCTTCCCTTTAGAGCTACTGAGAGGACAGTCACTGCCTTTGCCCATGGCAATATCTAAAATAGCCACCACCACCTTCAAAACCCAAACAAGTGAAAAGTATTTGACAAACAAAACCAGAAGAAAAATAATCAGTGTGGGGCGCTGTGTACAATGCAGCAATTCTCTTATCACTAATATTACCTAAGGACCTCCTCCAGCTGCATGGAACTCTCACAGCTGTTGGCTCCATCGACCCTTTAAGCACTCCAGCTGCAGAGCCGGTGCATAATTCTTGAGGGGAATTCACCCACCTTCTCCAGCTGCAGAATGTTTAATTGGGCATCCCGAGCTTTGCACTTGGCAGTTTGATTCTATCCAACACTGCTTATATGATAGCCAAGCTGTTGACAGTGTCCTAGAAAAAAAAATATCTCCTGAGAGGTCTTAAACCAGTCCACGAGGAATAACAAACTCAAATGCCCATGTTTCTTGAATAACATTGGAAGTGTTTTCAACTGAATGGAATAAACACCACATAGTTGTTGCGTTCCTTTGAGAGATTTCAATGCATCTGAACCTTAGTAAAGATGAATTACATTCACCTGGATTAATGACTCAGTGTCTCAAATGAAGGCAGGTATGAGTCTTCCTTTAGGTCAACCAATGATATTTAATATTTCATTTTCTTCTTGCTTTATGTCTATTTTTCTGAATGTATACACATAGAAAACTCTGTGAGATGGATGCTTAAATTCAATGAAAGATATTCTAAATTCATTTCAATTTGATGCCTCATCTTTGAAACTCATCTTGGAGCATAGCTGATCTGTGGCCAAGGTCATATTTTCAGCAGATGCCTGAGAATTTAGGATTACATTGATGTGAAAAATGGGTCTTTCTCTTTGGACCAACAGTTAGGGAGCCCGCATGGGACTGACCTAGGCTCTCTGCATGTGTGTGATAGTTGTTTAGCTTGGTCTGTTCTGTTCATGGGGTTCCTAGCAGTGGGATCAGGACCTGTCCCTGGTGCTTAAGCTGGCTTTTGAAAACCCAACCCTCAAGCTTGGTTGCCTTGCTCAACCATGGTCCAGAGGGAGGAGCTTTGTCCTGTCTCAACTAGATGGGCCATGCTGTGTTGACTCGTGTCTGAATGGAGATTCAGAAAGAGTGGATGAGGATGGGTAGAAGAAAGTTGGGGGGGGGGAACAGATGAGAGGAGGGAGGGGATACTGGTCGGTATGTAAAATAAATTTAAAAATTAATAACTGAGTCTTTCTAAGTAAAGAAAGGACTGGTTAGCTGAAAGCTTCCAAAAATAAAATTTTAGATGTATGCTTGTTTATTAAATACTCCTTGTTAATAAAGACAAGATTGATTCATGGAAATATGTAAATGTAATCGTTGCTCTACTTTGACTATATGTATTCTTCCCAAATTCACATGGGAGCTAATAATTGATGTGGTGAGTAAAGGGGAGGTATTGGAGACTGGTTAGGTCACATCCCACCCAGAAGCAGGATTGAAGCTCTTCTAAAAGAAGCTTTGAGGATCTTCCTGGCCCTTGGACTCCATTTCTTCGGGAGGTCATTGTTAGGCCATTTCATCCTGACCTATTGTGCTTTGAGAACGCCAGTGAAGAAATCCTCATCACAGCAATCTGCTGGCACCATGGCCTTGAGCTTGCCAGCCACTCAAACTATAAGAAATATTTAATATAAAATGACTCCATCTTGGGTGTTTTGTTAAAGTGGCGAAACAGACAAGGACGAAATTAAGCATGGAAAGAAAGAAGAGCAAAGTAATATTTAGGCTGTACTATTGGCCTTGCGTTTTTCATGTGTTTTATGGAAAATTCTTTCACCAAACCTTAGGTATACATTCAGTGATTCCCATTTTATAGAGAAAAAAAAAAGCTGAAGGCCATAAAGGCCAAGTGATTATGATGGGAAAAAAAAATCTTTAAGAGGAGAGGTCAGTTCAGAGCTGTGTCTGCCTCCAGCACCCACTTGCCACTGCATTGAAATTGCACTGATAAGGGTGAACCTGCTATAAAAGTCAATACCATGTAAGATCCCATGTAATCCGTCATATCATGACAGTTACAAATACAGCTATATTTAATACATTCTATACAAATGGGGCAATAGACATCTGAGGGAAACAACTGTAGAAAATGCTGATTCTTCTTCTACCAACTATCGTGTCATTAAGTTCCGTAACTTCTCATCTCTCAGGGATGTTTAGCAGGAGATAGAAGCAAGAAGACTGAGGAGGGATTCACTACTTCGAAACAGCCATGAATAGTTAAAAAGAAAAAAAGAAAGAAAAAAGACTCTCTGTCCTCACTCCAATGTGCCCACCCTGGAACTGGCCTGTTCCTTCTGATGGTATTATTTCACTCTTTCTATTCCTCGTGTTTCTTTATCCTTACTCTCTGGATCTATGTTTGGAAACTATTACATGTATGTCATTTACCACATGGCATTGGCTATGGTTGCCTCACTAAGGTGCCAGATCAGTGACTCTGACCCTCTGTTATCCTCATGGCTCGATATGGCCCTCACCCCTTACACATGACTGCCTGGCAAGCATGTGTTGTTTCACCAGGGTTACAGTAGGCTAAAACTCTCCTTACTCAACTATACGTGAGAGCAAGTTCATCCCGCTATGTGTATAGGAAAAGATGATGCCTGTTTGTCATTCTGCTTCCAGTATGGACAAATCAGTAGTTTCTAATCTCAGTTTTAAACTCTTTTTATATTATGAGCCTCACAAGTGAGCTTCGTGGCAGAGAGAAGGTTGGACACAGGCAGTCATAGGCAGCTGCAGCAGCAGGCACCTCCATGGGCACCTCTGACTCCCCTCCACCCCAGCCCCCAAAGAGTAGGGAATAACTGGGCTACCCTTCCTGATTTCCCTAACAATATTTTTATCAAGAACTCGGTACTCATTTGACTAATTTCTAATTAACCAAGAGCAATCGCTTAAGAATTTTGACAATGTAAGCTTAAAAAAAAAATTCTAAAGACTCAGTTCATTTTCTTGCATGAGGTGTAGGATGAACATTTTCCTTCATTGCTGAGCTGAAGGTTACACATGAGAAATGTGTATTTCAACTCAGATGTCAGGACAGCTCCTTAAGCACTAAGGGAACAATTAAAATTCCCCCATTAAAAGTCCATAGCCTACTGAAGTTTTCAGAACCACTCTCTGGCATACAAAAGTGCTAACAATAGCTGAATTAAAGGTTACATACCACCTAACCACGGGCTTTCAACAAATTATTGCAGAAATAAAGACCCACCAGTTAGGACATAAAACCTAAATAAATAAAGCAGATATTCACTTAATTTAGTTTCTCTAGCATGTAGGTCAGCAAATATTATTTAAAAATAAAAATGTTACCATGTCCCCAGGCTTCAAAACAGGCAAAGCATTTATGCAGGAGGTTACAAGTATTCATTCTGCAACAACTCTTGGCTATTGGTAGCATGTATGTTGATCACCAGTTAAAAAGTAAAATTGAATTAATCCAAATAAGCTGCTCTATCATAAAAGAGACATTTCAGATAAAACATCATTGGTGCAGGGATTATATCAACTAAGCCATACAAAGTTCCAGGAAAAAGTTCTGGATAGCAACTTGGTAATGATGTCTTGAAGAGTATAATTCTAACTATTATACACATGGCCCCTTCACAAAGCCACTGGACAGTCTACGTGGTTATTTCTATTATAATTTTCAGGGTAAACGTAATAAGGTGAGGAAATGTATTTTGTTAATTGATTTATGAATGCTGCTGCAGGAGGTCTTCTTGTGAGATGGCCTCATGACAAGGCAGTCTTACAGTACAGATCCAAGGGACAATATTCCAGCAAAGGCCTGAGGCATTTTCTAAGATGAATATAAATCAACCTTTGCTTTCCAGGCGAACCCATGTGAGCAGCGATCAAAATATTCTTTTGAGTATTTTGTGTGGAAGTACTCATGCTTGATATTTTTCTATTTTAAAGGGGAAGACCAAAACTGGCCAGTGCCCATAGTCATTTGTGTGAAGTACAGAAGCAGGTGTCTGTGTGCCTCAATGGAGCCCAAAGGAAGGACAATTCAAAAGAGTATAACGGGTCTTCAAAAAATAGTTATAAAATATGTGATCATTTTCCCTACGACCCTTGAAACATTGAGATCAAATAAATTAGCTTGTATGTAGTCTACTTGCTAGTTGAGATACAGATAGCTGCCACTTCAGGCCACTCAAAATGCAAGACATATTGCTCTCCAGTGGAACCAAGCCCCCAGCGCAGCTAAGCTGGTTAACAAATTTCTCCCAGGTTTCCTTCCTTTGCCTGTGGGGAATATCTCTAGAAATGGCTAAGGCTGTTTCTCCATAGCGTGGTAAGGAAGCAAGGCTGTATTTCTCGTAACTCAGATTGTCATTATAGCCACACCAACTTGAGAAGCATCAACAGTCATGTTACGTGCTAGGTCCCATCTCACAGAGGAACACATAATAGCATGGATTTTGTTTGTTTTTATTCAGTCCCTGGAGAAAAGGAAAGGAAAATTATAACCAGTCAGATAACCACGGAATCTAACAAGCAAACACCATGAGCTTGCAAGCCAGAGAGAAGACATGATGAACTCCAGCTCAGCATCATATTGAGTGAGGTTCAGTTTAGGACATAAAATAAAATGAAAAGCCCAAACTAATTAGACCGTAATGAGCAGTTCATATGCCTCATGTCATTTCATCACGTGTAGTAGGTGCTGTATCCTTGCAATGAATGACTTCAAGCAAGTCATCAGCTTCTACTGTGTTCAAGAATGCTAATCAGAAAAGGGGGTCTTTTATGACATGCTTGACGAAAACAAGATTGATCGGAGCTTCTTGATCATAGCTGTACCAGGGGGATGGAGTTAGCGCTATTAGATTTCACTGTGTTTCTGGAAAGCATGGAGTGTCCTAATGAGACAGGCAGAAAGAAAGGAGTTCATTAGTACAAAATTTGCTCAAGTTGATATGTCACCCAACAAGTTGTGAGCTGATATTCTGGGGGCGGTTTAGAACCTGGATCAAAAACTCTTATGGTTAACAGATATACTTGTGGCCTCCCTAGCCTCCATTTCTCCCAGTTCAGTGAGCACATTGATGTTTAGGGTATTTCCAACTATCAGCTTAGGGGAACTTTAGGCGTACCATTAAATAGTTGATTGAAAAACAGAACAAAGATCCACTGTATTTCCTTGTAGCCCTGAAGACTAATAGTCCAAGGCCTTATTGGTAGAGTTGGCTTTCCAAGAGGCCTCTTTGTGGCTCGCAAATGGCATTCCTCTCCTTGTGACCTTAGATATCACCCTCTCGATCTGGACTGACTGTGTCTTTCTGTCGGAACATTAACAAGAACACACTGAGGCACACCCAAACGACCTATTCTTACTTAATTGCCTCTTTAAAGATTCTATCTCCAAACAGTCTCATGGACTCGAACTTAGGGCTTCACACATAAATTTTGAAAAGATGCAAAGTGGTTTCCTTATCCTGTCCCTTTCCTTATGAACTTGACCTTAATGAGAGGCTCACACATCCAGTATTTCCACTGGAAAAGGGCCTCCTCACTTCTACCCAAACTCCTTAGAGAAGCTCTTGAAATATTCGTGTTGCATTACAATCTGCAGGACAGTCAAGTCCCCTGCAGCAATTTTCAAGTGTAAGGGCTTTTAAATACGGAGTAGCCATTCGCTAAAAAAAAAAAAAAAAAGAATGAAATCCCAGTTGTTAAAGGTTCAACTATCAGCTAAACAAAACAAAGTGATGTCCCCATTACCTTTCAAACCACATCACAAACTAAAGCACCACCGTTCCTCAGCCGACTGCCCTCCTCAAATGTCTTCATTATCACCCAAGCCCACCTGACATTTTCTAGACTGTCGTGCCTTTATTGAGTGGCAGTGGGGGGCTCCATACAAAGAGGCTGCTAAAAGTTGGTAAGTAGTACTCACATACCAATCTCCAACCCGGGGCTGTTAGAAATTATGTTTATGATTCAATAAATGGGATTTTTGACTATTGCCCAAACTGCGCCCCAGCATGACCTGGGTGAACGGATCCTGCTAGGGGTACTATTTTTGGATGCCATAAATCTAAGCTTCTGGCTATTTCTAGTCATTAAACATCCCACGGAACTTTTCATAACACTAAGGGGTTTTAATCCCCAGCTTCTGGCCAAATTCCAACTGGAATAATTGTGTTCCCCTCGCCATACCTAGCTTCTCATACGAGAGCACGAGGGATGCTTGTATTTGTATCTTCTCAGCAATTAAGCGACAGTCCATTGAGTATGCTGTGTAGATTTTAACACGGTAGAATGCGAGTTTATATAATTCTGGAAGTTGCTTTTCCAGTCCAACTCAACTCAGCCACCACCTTTCTTCAGGGGCTTCAAGATAATTTGTGTGCTAAGATGAAGTCACTCAATGCTATTTGTTATACCATCTTAAGTCATAGGGAGCCGAACGCAGGAGTTCCCCCTTAGAGTCTCTTTCCTAACAGCAGGAAAAATAGAGGGTCGCTGCCTGAATTTTATTATTGTTCACATGGTTGTTTGGGAATTCGGTTTCAGCTCAGAGACACACGAAATGTTACAGACAACTTGAATTCATTAGCTTCTTTTGATTATACGGGAAGTTAAGAAGAAAGAAAGCCCGGTCTTCCAGGACACCATACCCTAGTGACTGAAGTTTCCAGTTTATAGTTGTAGAGGGAAAAGAATATCGATTTTTCAAAGGTCTGACCACCTAATATTCAAAAGATAAACAGAATGATCTCACTGAGGAGCTCCTAAAGCCTGGAAGGCCTTTAAGTGGGCCGCGGGTAACAGCTGCTCTCACCAGAGAAGAGATCCGGCAGGGCACCTAGTCTCACGGTCAGGGGCTGGAACCGGGAAACAGAAACGCCAGCACCAGATGAGGGCAACAGCACAGAGCGCTGTGGTGAAGACATTTGCTGTGGAGAGCACACTGAGGAAGACGCTAACTTCCCCCAGTTCCAACTTCCCAAATGGAAAGGCCTCAACTTTCCCCCACAGAACAGTCGCAGAGAGAGATGCAGTACTTTGCTTTTATGGCCGTGCAAACGCCCTGATATCTTCTGAACGCTGTGGCTCAGATAACCAGTGCTTTTTAGTTTGGACATAAGAAAGGTCCCTTGCAAAGTGCTTTCGTGGCCTCTGGTTGGTGTTCCTCTTCAGATGCAGAGGTTCAAGCGTTCAGCCGACAACCCAGGGGGGGTCGGCCCCCACATGAGTGTGGCACAGCCGGGCCAGGAAGAGGCAACACTTAATGGGAGTTCTTAATCCCGTTTACAGCAAGAGTCCTGAACGACGGCGTTTGATGCAGACTGCAAAGCCAGCACCTGGGATGTGGAGGCAGAAGGATTAGAAGGTCAGGGCTGTCCTGGGTTTATGTAGTGAGACCTTGGCTCAGAGAGAAGGAGGAGCGAACTCAGACATCCCACCTGCATCCCGCCTATGCTTTCGCAGCCATGACTACTCTCTTGTTCCCTACACAACGCACAGATACAAACCCCAGTTTCTTTTCAAGTTTTCTTCTCCTAACGATTGGGTTTATTGTTATAAATATAACATCCTTAGGTGACTGGCTAGGGCACAAAGTTGAATGTGCTTCAAGTGCTAACCAGTCTCTTCTCCTGGCCAAGAAGGCCACAAAAACAGCTCTCATCTCCTCAAATGCAGATATAAGAGAGATTTTACCTGAACTAAGAAAGCTTAGGAAAATAGAAAGCTTTAATGAGATAATGCATATTTAGTGCTGTATTGTTCTTCTACTTTCAAGAATCCTCAGCTTTTCTCAGGAAAATATAACAAATGAGGCGACAATGAAAAGGCATTTGGTGGAAGCCTGCGCGTTGCGTTCCGATTTAAGCAGCTTCCACTCCTCCCCCCCCCCCCTTCAACTTTTGAAGCAATGTCTTTAAACTGCTCCATATCCAGAAGGGTTGGCAGAACTGGGACTAGAATAAAATAAGATATGGTTTGTGAAAACCATCTTCATATATTTGAATAAGGTATGCTTCTCCTCTCTAGCCGACTCTGTAAAGTGGCTCTCAGACAGCAGTTGTGAACACCAGAGTGCGAAGATGGAGCAATGTGTTATCTCTCTGAGTAATATTTGCATTTTGGATCTCATTTCTAATTGTGGAATGAAATAATCTGTTCCAGATAAAAGAATTTTAAGTTGAAGCCCAGAAATTATTTTTGAGCTCTACTTGATCACCTTTTTTTTTTTTTTTTTTTTTTTGGTAGCTGAAAAGGAAGGCTCACGGAATAGTAGTTTTTCTTGAGAGAATGCCCCCTCCCTGCCAATTTTGCCATATAAAACTACATTGTTTTACATTACATATGCTAATCAGTGCACTTGGAGGCTGGAGGGAGCTGGAGGACTTAAAAGTTTATCTAAGCCAATACTCTCATCCAGGGCTTTTCAAATAATAAACTCTACAGCTGTCTTGTAACGAGTCCTTGATACAAACAGCTCAGAGGCTCAGGGCGCAGGCTTTGACATGAGACGGTGAGATCACCCACCATGGACTGTGTTGTTTTCCTTAAGAATGGGAACGATTGTGCTTCATGTAATCCAGACTCCCATTCTTGCTCCCCATTGGCTAGAGGAAAGATGGGTACAACCACATGCTGGGGTCTGGAATAAAACTTAGGGTTTGTGAAAGACAGAAGTCCATGGTTCTACAGAAAGGCACAAATCTGTGTTTCATCCGCCTCCTTTTCCAACAAGGAATTAACCAACCATACACTAATGCACACACCTATACTAAGGTGAAATTGTTTAACTATCATTGGCCCACCTCTCAATAAATCAGTTATAACACATTATCAAGTTATCAAGCAATAATTCAAGTCATCTATTACATAATATTTACTAGATTTCTTTTTTCAGTTGTTAAAGATTATGTGGAGTTATTGATTGGTGATAGGAATAAATAACCCAAGGAGGGGTGTAGAATTCATTCTAATTAGTAACAGACATCATATAGACCCTGGTTTAATCTGAAAAGCTTCACATTCCAGATCCAAAGATCACAAGTAATTCATAGCATGATAGAAATTGTATTTTAATGAATATATATGATATCAACTCCTATTATAATGTATTATGTAATGACATCATCTCAATTTAATGAAGTAATAAAAGCTTGCATATTCTTTTACGCTTTTCTTAGCATTTGGCTAGGCTATTAGATCCTACAACCAGGCAAAGACGAAGTCCAAATATATAAAATACATATCTCTTATGCTATGATAGAAATGAAATTACCATGCTTCCAATAAAAGATTACAACTGTATGACTAGGTAACAAAAAATGTTCAGAACTTAGAATGAAAGAATTAAGAAAATAAAATACAAAAAAATATATGTATAAATCTTACCAATTTTGATAAATCATATGTCATATATAAGAATCTATCTTTAGCCAGGTGGTGGCACAACCTTTAATCCCAGCATTGGGAGGCAGAGGCAGGGATATGAGTTTGAGGCCAACCTGGTTTACAAAACGAGTTCCACAACAGATAAGGTTATACAGAGAAACTCTGTCTCAAAAAAACATAAAAGAAACCAAACAAACAAAAAATGCATCTTGAAAAGTCTATGTAGGGTCATTCCTTTGGGAACACTGATGTCACAAATTTATCACCATTCTTAAGTGTAGCGTATTTGCCTAAGAAGGATTATGCAGTCTTACACATGACACAGAAGGAAGATGTAAATAATTTGCCAGAACTCAAGAAGCCCACCATTTCCCTAGATCTGAGCAAAAGCATTCTGACGGACGGACACCATGGCTCAAAGTGTCAGGCCTGGGCTGAGACTTCCAGTGGACTCCAGACCCACAGAAAGATGAGATAGATGTTCATAGCAGGATGTTCTTCCAGGGGGCGGCCTTAGGTCAACTCCCTCTAAGAGATAATGCCGATTCCAGAGAAATTCTACAATCCCCTAAGTCACCACCAACAGCAGGCACCATGATGTTCCTCCAGGGTCGAGCACACATTTCATGCAGGAATTAACTTGAGAACATTGTTTATTTGACCTTATCACCATCTCCAATCCCTTTGCTTCCAAGCCCAGCAGGAACTGGAGTGAAAAGAAGAGTCCTGCACCGAAGTGTTCTGTTAGTTAAATCAGTTAAGAAAGGGACTGAATTTGCCAGCAGTCTTACAAATTGCAAAATGTTCTGGGCTGATCATTTAAATGGTTGGTTCAGTGAATCCTTGGTACAAACTGGGAAAACTAGGCATCTTGTAAAGGTAAAGAAAAGAAAGGCCAAGAGAACTCAGCAACCTCGAGACCTCTTCTGTCCATTCCTATCATCGAAGTTTCAGTATTTATAACTGCTTAATAGAAGATTATTCCCCATATGTTTTTGGAGACCACTGTTCATCTTCTGGCCATGCAGGCTCCCAAAATAATCACACAGAAGCTATATTATTTGCAATACTGTTTGGCCAATAGCTCAAGCATATTACTACCTAGCTCTTACATATAGAATTAACCCATTTCCATTATTTCATATTGTACCACAAGGCTTGTGGCCTATCAGCAAGGTTCTAGCTGGCAGCTTGCATCTTTCACCTCTGGAGGCTATGTTGAATCTCACGACTTTGCTTTCTTTCTCCCAGAATTCTGTTTAGTTTTCCCCGCCTAGCTCTACTCTGCCCTATCACAGGCCAAGCTAGTTTCTTTATTCATTAACTAATGAAAGCAACACATATACAGAAGGACTTCCCACATCTCCCATCCAAAAAATAATAAATAAATAAATAAATAAATAAATAAATAAATAAATAGGCTGTTTGGGGAAGGAAACAGAATGACAATAGTAACCACTAGCTAACAAAAAAAAAATCCAATCAAAATTTGTATTTATTTGTTGTACCCTTGGGAGGTGGCTGAAACTGTCTTGTTGATAGTTCCTTGCATGGGAAATAGCACTATGGTGCTTTATAAGACTGTTCGCTGGTGGAGTAGAAGACAGGACACAGGGATGTTCTATGAGAGAGAGCCATTTGCATGGTGGTGGCTAGCCATCATGAAGAGCTAGCATGAATAAAGTTGGGATACATGAGTTCATTGGGCCATGCCTTAGAACAGCTGAACTGAAGGATCTTATCAACTGTCCTGCTTTAATTAGATATTTTCACAAAATCAAAGTAACTTGATGAAGCAAGAATGCTCCATGGCTCTCTGCTTTCAAACTTAGAAATCTCTAAACTTTAAGAAAGAAAGTCTTTCCAACTCTCTGTAAGAGGCTCAGAGTGGCGGCACATGTCTATAACCTCAGCATGCAGGAGGCTGAGGAATGAGGATCGATAGTCCAGGATTGACTTCATTTACATAGTGAGTTCATGGCCCAGTATGTGCTACATGAGACTCTGTCTCAAAAGCAAAAAGTTTTTTAACTTAGGAACAAGTTAAATCTGAAATACCAAATTCATCTACTGTTCCCCTTAAATAAACACATGATGGATATAAGATTAATTCAATGTTCAGACCCCAGAAATAACACTAAAAACAATTAACATAATTTTAAGGGCTATTTGAAAGATTAATTTATATAAACACTATCTATTAAAATACCTCACCCTTCACTGTGGTTTATTGGACAATGAAAACTGGCTGAAATTCTAGCCAGGAGGATCTGAAGTACAAATGCGCATGCTACTCTGGCTAAAGATAGTTGCGATGCCGAAATGATGTGCTTCATTTTTTCAGAAGCATCAGCACAAGGCATTTGCAAATGTGCCAAACTCTCCAAAACTTTCTGCAAGGAAAATGTTTGAGGCTAGAAATAGAAAGCCATGCTGTAAACTAAAAGCAGCCTTGCAAGTAATTACATGCCCACTTCTCCGGGTGATAAATGACACTTGCTCATGCTTTTTCTACTGTTTCTATGACTTATGAGAAGATTATAGGTAATCTTTCCATGGATAGGAGGGAGTGAAGGCTGCATCAGGGCCGTCAACGTCAGCCTGGGAGAAAAAGAGCTGAGTATGATCTAGAGCCAAAACAGGTGGTCCGGGAATGTAGCAGTTAAACTATTAGGCTGAAAAACAAGGGGTCCAAGGAGGCAGGGTAGAGAATCATTGAAGATCAGTGAACATCGTTCCACTGGGAGTGCAGCTGCGGGAAATAAAACTCAACTCTGATCAAAATTACAATTGACAACCTGAAGACAAATGGAGGGCCAGAGACAGACAGCTCCTTGAGAAGGCTCGGCACCCACGAGTGGAATCAGAGCAGTATGCAAAGGAAATAGAATGCAGATGGGGATGAAGGCAGCCAAGACATGGTAAGAAGGGAGCCCAGTGAACATGAAGCTTGTCAGGTGAACTTCAGGGCGAGGCGGCAGGTATGCGGCCCCGTCAGTTGCAGATGCTCAGAAATGGTCCCTCAGGAAGTGAGATTCCATCTTCCTCAGCACCGGTATGACTTTGTGTCCCAGTCACGCCGGCCATGTGCCTTTGACCTGTTTTACACCTCCTCCCCAGATGAACTGCAGTTGCCTGGAGGCAATGCTCTAGCACAGACAGCTATGCTGAAGGCCCCATGCTTACATGCGCGTTGCTCTTACATAGTGAATGCAGTGTTTCCGCTCACATCCCAAACGAAGACTCGAAAAGTCATCCAAATATTTATTTTCACGAGTTCTCATGCAATTCGGTCTTCTGACAGGAGAAAGCATCTTGACCTTGTTACAGCTTCTACTTCAGTTTAAAACAAAGTTGTCCAATGTTTTACTAAGAAGCCATGTCTACTATGTCCGTGTGTCAGGGCAAAATTGCTCCTGACTGCTCAAGAGATTTTTTTTTCTTTCTAAAGTTTAGAAACTTTATAGAGCTTTGTGTGTGTGTGTGAGTGTGTGTGTGAATATCAAGTCCAATCTCTCTATACAAAGCACTGCTAAAACAATCTTGATCACTCAAGCTCAGTCTCACTGTTCTGCATGGATGATCTCTTTCCAGAAAGTTCTTTTATAATATCTTTTTGCAAATAGTTCCATTTGCCCTGTCTTTACTTCTTAACTGGGTATTTACAGCATTTCATTCATGACAGTGTTACAGATGTGTAGAGGTGGTTACTTCCTTGCTTAATCTTCTCTTTTACAAGTTAAACTACACATTATTATCATTTTTAAATAGAATGCCTCTATTTTTGCCATACAGCCATCATTTTCTGCAATGTGCTTCATTAACTGTGGTCCCTAGACACAATATCCTAAAGTTATCTGAGCAAAGAACTGACTCCCTCAAATTGACCTCTGACCTCAAACATGTAATGGCGGCATTTATGCGTGGGTGTGTGCATGTACATACATGGTGGTAAGGAAATAAAATGTGTTTTTAAATGTAAATAAACAGGAAAATGAAGTCAGGACAAGCTCAAGAATATTCCAAGGTAGGGAAAGTTCATATGACCAAGTGTAGTTTCCAACTAAGAGGGCATGAAGAATTTATCAACGTGCTAGAGAGTAAAAGAGAGAAAAAAGAAAAGGGAAAAGCACACTATAATCAACAAAGGGAAATTGGCGTCAGGTCAGAAACAGAAAGAGGTTAAATAGATTATGAGCCCCAAATCTTAATCTTTACTGAAATAACGATCATTTTATTTATTACAGTAATACATGAATGATCAATTGTTATAGAGGGGCCAACACCAACATGCATGTCACCCAGGTGGAACATGTATGCATAAAGTGGTTACAGAAGCGCTATAAATGCATGTTTATCACTAAGAACCATATTAATACAGAGATGAAACTGTGGAAATTAAAGAAAATCAAACTGAGAGATAGCAAAATGGGGGGGGGGGTCTTGAAGCAGTACCAGACACCTAGGAAGAGAATCAGTACTGAACTGTTAGCCAAGGCGATGGAAGGGGTGGGTCAGTGTGGGAGCGACCACAGGCGTGAGCTGCTGCAGAGTCTACATATGAAATCACTCAACATAGGCCCAAGCAAAATGCAGCTAACCGCACTGGCCTGCGCTTTGTAGAGGAGTCCGGCTTTTCCTGTCTGCCTCCCATGAGAACAACCTATTTGTGAGGAGAAAAGGTTCACTGAGGCAACAAAACATTGGGAAAATTCAGAGAGGCCTTTGCCTTGCATCTGAATTAAGCTTCTCTTCAGAGAAACATAAGGAAAGATCCAAAACTGGATTGGAGGCCCCTAAGGCACAGGTAAGTAAGTCCACTAATCAAGAGTTAGAAGAACCCCAGTCATGAGGCTGGATAACAGAGATTGGATCTCACAGGCTGATAGGCAGTGGTAGGAACAAGGCAGGATCCAGAAACCAGAGTTTGGGTTTCTAAGCAGATTCTAAAGCATAGATTCTAAGACATAGAGGAAAGTGAGGAGGCAGAAACTGGGCGATACATTTCAGGGTTAAAAGAGCAGCAGGGGACTAAACGCTTAGTGTGAGTCACTGAGTGGAGATGCTAGCTAGGCATCTGCCTAGAATCAGAGTGGTCTCTGGTGTATGAAGATGCTTGACCCTTCAGGGGCTGCTGCTCTGAGAGCCGGGGTGGGTGAAATGTGAGCGGGGAGGTGTGTACAAATATCTCTGTGGAATTTCACTGAGGTGAGGAAGAGTTGGCCGAGAAGAAGAAAAAAGAAAGAAAGAGAGAGAGAGAAAGAAAGAAAAGAAAACAACAAGGTCCAGAGTGTTTCTGTTAGTGTTCCTTAGTAATGGAAATAAAAACATCTATAAACAAAAGAGGCAGTGGAAAAAAGAGTCACTCTTGAAATTATGGGATTCCCCACCTCCCAGGAGAAAGGAGGAGCTGGATAAAGGGTTATGAGCTTGGTATCTTGGACAAGAACTTATTTAAAGCTGAAGCTTCTCAGAGGAGGGCAGGGCAGGGAGAATGCCAGAGTCCGAAGCCCTGTGTTTCTGTCCTTTTTCTGTAGCTGCCATCTTGTAACCCCTAACAAGTGTTTCTCCCTGAGCCTCCGCCAGCTCTTTCTCGTGTAAAACTCAGCAATGAGTAGAATGCAGATATGTGACATGGAAGAAGAATCCTCCAAAAGGAAGATTTGGGACACTTTAATACGCATAGTACATTAGCAAGCCACATAACCCAGTGATGGCATCATATGTGAGTCAAATGAGAATCAGCTGAGGGATTGAAGGCCAGGCGAGGCTGCAGAGCACCCTGGCCAGATCTGCTGGAAAGCTAATTTTACATGCTGGCTCTGCTTCTTAGATGCGTGGGAATTTGGACAAACTGCTCAATCCTGGACATATGTCCCTTCATCTGTAACACGAGAGTGATGGTTGTCTTGAGATTTTCCTAAGTACAAGATTAATGAAGAAAGTCCATAGATGACACACACATGACATGTGATACTTTGCCCAGCCAACCCATGTGTCAAACTAACTCATCACACTTGAAATAAATAAAATCAGAGTTGGGAGTAAACTCTAAAAAACTTATAGTGGCTCCAACCACTGGTGCGTCATAATTTTCCCTTACAGGGTCATTATCTTCGAGGGAAAGGAAAGAAAACAGTTAATGGAAAGGAATCTCAAGAAGAGGAAGTTGGGTGTTCCCAGGAAGCAGGTAGATGTCTGCCTGAAGGAATGAGGAGAGAGAGAGAGAGAGAGAGAGAGAGAGAGAGAGAGAGAATAGGCAGAGGCTATTGGACAGGGAGCATGGAGGAAGGTGACCTTGAAGCCCAAAGCCTAGGGAGTGAAATTCCTGGGTTCATAAGCAAGGATTTGAAGTGGTAGGCTTAGCAAATGTGGTCAGGAAAAGAAAATGGTTTGAAGGACCCAAAGGGGTCACTGAGAAAAGTGAGAAGGAAAGAAAAAGGGAAAGCCTGGATGCTCAGACAACCTCCAAAACAACCGGCAACTCTATCTCCTCACAAAGAAGGAACTTCAGAGGGTAGAGAGTGATGTTTTCATTATAAAAGGTTTTATATATTTTTACGATTCTGCCATCTGTATATTCTATTAGATAAAGCAAAACATTTAATAAAGGCAAAACAGTATGCAGTTCGAAGAGTGTTTACTTCAGCAGCGTGCATACTAAAGTTGAAAGAGTACAGAGAAGATCTGCATGGCCACGGTACAAGGGTGGCATGCAGAATTGCATGCTGTAGAATATTCTCTTAAAATACAAAAGTAGAAGGAAAGTGATTTGTGAGGAAGGAGAGACCAGAGGTGGGGCGAGAAGGAAAAAAGGCAATGGAAAAGTGGGTATGAGCTGCAAAACACAAACACTTGAGGAGTGCTGTAAATGAATGCTTCTATATCCTAATTAAATTCTATTATAAATATAAATATATATCTTAAAACACACCTACAAATGGAGTCATTAGAAAATCAGTGACCTAGAGGAGTGACCTGGCCTCTTTAGTTCTACTGAAAAACAGGACAAGTCACACCCTCAGAGACTGGGTTGCTTGTCTAGTCCCTTTTACACGCATAGAGGTATGCCACTCAGACTTCAGTGATGAATGTAAGGGCCCATTGCCTGAACCATAGAGAATCATCCTCTGAGTTTATCAGCAATCCCTCAATTGCCACAACTTTAGGACACTTGCTGTTCACCCTGATCTTATTCAATCCCTGCCAGGAGACCCCCGAGAAGAAGATGCCACGATTGCATCCACTTTGCAAACAAACCAGAATACATACATAACATCAGTTGTCTTTGTCGCCAAGCCCCACAGGGGCAGCTGAGTTGACTCCTCAGTAGCCATGCTTGTCACTTTATGGATCAAGTTCAAAGTGAGAAGAAAGTGTCAGAAAAGGGCCCTGTATCTTCCATTCAGGTGGAAATATACTAATTCAATTTTTTTGCTAGCTTATCCCATACAACCACCCATTTTCCCCCGAATTATTATTATTATTATTATTACATTTGCTCATTTTAAAATCTTCCCAGGCATGTGTTTGGAGTTGCACTGCAGAAAAAAATTAAAATAAGATGGGAACTTCAAGTGTGGATCAAAAGTTGTACAAAGTGTCAATTTCCTGAGCGTCGCGGATACGGGAGAGCTTAACAGTAAAGTCCTAAAAATGTAACTGTAGCTTGGTAACGCCATTAAATATGTATACTGTGGGCTTTTTGACAATTGTATTAATCCCTTTACAAAGCCTTCAGATGTCCCATCACAGAGGCATAGATGCTGTTTTGATCTATTTATTACTCTTAAGTGTTCAGAGAACTGTCCCTATTTTCTAATTAACACTTTCAGAGATAAAAAGACATGTATTAAATCAATCTGAAGGACGGTTGTTTGTGAATCCCCCAAGATAAGACAATTTGCATGTTCACTTTGTACTTACAAACTAAATCTGCCCATCTCCAAAGCAGTCCCTTCGAATGTAAACCTTTTGTGAGTGTTTGTAACTTGAAAGAAAGTTTGGCCTACTAGGAAGCTGTACCAATTATCTAAAGGGCTTCATTACCGAATGTGATTAAGATAGAAAGATATTAGGCTTTTTTTTTTTTTACACTGTTTGCTGCAGAATTTGAGGAAACGACTTTTAAATACCCAGGATTACAGATTATCACCTTTTCACGGGAGGAATAAACAACAGAACTCATTTCCCCCAGCAGTTGAACTTCACGGAGTAGCCGGACGATCGCCACTCACTTGGGGTAAAGTCACTTTGATATGTATTAAATTGCTTACTGATGAAATGTACCTTTCAGCGACCTGTTTGAGTGGTGGCTGACGCTGTGGCTTGCTCTGTGATGGGAATTCCAGCTCTAGAGCGAATGCACGCTGGCAATTCGTTACTGGAGTTCAGGCCTGACGAGTCAGCACTGGCTGCTGCTTACCAAATTGGACCTTCAAGAACAATGGCACTTCTCTCGTTATGCAGAAACCTTTGTTGCCAGCAGCCGGCTATTGTTTCCACATGGTTCTGGTGTGGTGTGTTCACACTCGGGGCCTCTCATCAGATAGAATTTCTTAGCTCTCCCAGGATCTGTCTTCATTAGACTTTACGTGCCCAATCAACTTTGAAACCACTTGTAAAAGCCCAGTCTTCAAAACACAAGCCTGGGTCCTTTATCTTCCTAAACAGTTCAACCTGGGCTTTCCCTTTGCCAAGTCAGTCATGAAACCAGAAATATATCGTGTTAGCTAGTGAAAATGGTGTCTGATTTTACTCTCCTCTCCCCCTTAGGAAAATGAAAAGCAATACCTCATGTCCGTTGATCTCTTTTGAACTGCTCTTAGAGAGAAGACCTGGACAAAGATGGTGGCGATGTGAGGCTGACTGGTTGGAAGGAAAGCAGTGGGGTTTTCTATTCAGCAATTTTTTGTTGTCCTTCCGTTGCATAGCAGGTCCCGCTGTCGGTGGTACAGCTACGGTCAATATAAGCAAGAGAGTCTTGTCTCTCTGGAGTTACTTCCAGAAAAGCTGTTGTGTGTGTGAACTAATGTCACATGACAATGTTTCTAGGTCTTGGACACATCCACCAAGAAGCACCGTAACTTACAAAAGCAAAGTCCAGTCGGAACTGCCCACTCCAGGTACCATTGGGACCTACTTTAATAAGTGCTTCCTTTTGCAGCACATCTTTCAAATACCAACTCTTCGTGGGGCCCCGAGCACAGTTTCCAGCCACAAATTCACCTGGCCATCGCAGTAATCTGTCTTCTGAGTCAAAACTGAAGTTACCAGAGAGTGCATTTTTGCCAACTCTTCCAGGTATGTAACTGATGTCCTGTCCCTAGGAAAAGCAAGTGCACATCTTTGGAGACCTCATCTGTCATTATTACTGAGTAATTAAAAAAAAATCACACTCGTTAATTATTATATAAAGGTTAAAAAGAAGCCGCATATGAACAAATAAATATATTAACAATTAAATCCTCAAGCAATGGCTTTCAGCCTTTGTCTCTTGTTCCTCCTGTAGAATACATGGCAGCTGATTTTCACATGTGGGACACGGTTTTGTAAACGTTTAAGGCTATATACTATCCCCCAGGAAGTTGGCTCTACCACCATCTCATTCGCTCACAAATGGCATAGGAACAGCAGCCAATGAGAAAGAAGTCACTACAGGGATAACCTTGAGTCTTCTGTCCTGATTCATTGTTAAATAAGTCACTTGAGGATAATTCTTAACCACAAATTATGTGCGAAACACTTCCCAAAGAATCATGGATGTGCCCCAATGGTAGGTCCAGAACCCACTCACCCACAGACTAAATTCTCTTAAAGTGAAGGAACCGTGTGTACTCTGAATGTATAGAAATCTGTTATATTGTAAATTAGCAGTAACTAAGCCAACCAGTGCTATACCACAGTACTTAACTTACTTCATTACTACCGTCTTGCGTCCTGGGTTCCCTCTCTCTCTCTCTATATATATATATAGATAGATAGATAGATAGATAGATAGATAGATAGATATAGATATAGATAGATAGAGATAGAGATAGAGATAGAGATAGACATAGAGATAGATAGATAGATAGATAGATAGATAGATAGATAGATAGATAGATATAAAGATATATATATATATCTTTTTCTCATACCACAGAGACGATAAAATCAAGGAAGACTGACTCTCTCTAAAGCAGGTACTCCCTCCCCTGTGTAGAATCCTTCAAATATCCCCTGACAAGGCGATGATACGTGGAAGTAGTTGCCTCAGGTCCAATGTTCTTGCATTGGCTGTGAGCACTGACTTCAACAGAAAGCTCCGTGGTCCCTGCCAGCCCCTCTGGTCCACAGATGTCTCAGGACACAGCCCCGCCCTTGCTGGAGCAGAGCAGTGGGATTTACAAAGGACCAACACAGCAGACTTGTTACCAAACTTATGGTGGGCATCAGCAAAAGGTAGGAAGCTTGCTGACTTCAGAAAAATGCATCTTAGTGTTTGACATCTTCCTATGTTTTTTTAAGAGACTTTTTTTTTTTAGTTATGATTCAGGTGGGACATTTTGTTCCTTCTGTTAATGGGGCCTTTGCTTTTTTGGGGGTGTGGTAAATGTGGTTTTACATATCCTGTTTAGCCATAAGTCCTTCTGAAAACGTAAACTAAAAGCATACTTTCCTGCTCATTAAATTCCATTATGTCAAAAAATAGAAAAAATAAAATAAAGATCTAAGTAGAAATGTAACAGGATCTAAGCATAGCTCTACAGGGCTGCCTTATAAACAGCATAGTGTGAGTCTAGAAAGGCCCTGCCTCTGTGCTGCCCAACCAGGTGGTTGCTGGGTGAAGGCAGAGCTTGAAGAAAATAGTATATGACTGGACAGGTTTGTGGGGTTTTTTTAAGTAGCAGGAATAGTTATTATGAGACTGGAAGCATGTTCCATAGAAAGGAGATTCATTATGTATCATGTCTATGCAATAAAATGTCCCAAGTTGGACCATAGCAAATAAATGATAATATTTTTGTTTGGAGTTTCTGATACTAAGAAAACTGTAAGCTAAAGACATATTTTTAAAATTCAACAAAAGGAAGATGGGTATAATGGAAGACCGTGAAAGAAGGTCAAAGCCTTGGAAAGAGCAAAAACCCTACAAGAAAATTGGAGGAAAAAAAGAAGAAGGGTAGGACAGAGGGGAAAAAAGAAAAGAAAGAAAGAAAAGAGGAGGTTAAAAGAAGGATAGAATAAGATATAAAAGTTAGGTCTACGCAAAACACTACACATTCAAAGTGGATCTGCAGAAAGTTCCAAAGCACAGGTGTCTTTTTAATTGGGATACAGCGGGAAAAATCACGCTGGTAAATGAGCCTCTGGTTCTCACTTCTACCTGCGTGACACAGAAACACACTGTTAGTATGCTGAGCTAAAATCCGAAAGATGCCAAACTCAGTGTGTGTAGATAAAAGAGCTGCGAGAGTCTGCTGTCTTATGTTCCTGTAGTGCTGCAGCAAGGAGAGAGTCCGGGCATTTCTATTTTACATGCCATTCACAGAATATTTATGCTCAGAATTTGTCATTATAAGATGATGTGCGTGCATGCATGTGCATGCGTGCGTGTACATGTGTGTGTGCGTGTGCGTGCATTTGCATGTAAAACATGTTGGGGCTGTCAGAGGACACTCCCTGGCATTGGTCTTTTCCTTTCATCCTTTTTGGAGAGGGGTTCACTTTGTTGTTTCCTGCTGAGTAACGGCTAGCTATCCCGTGAGGGCCCAGGGATTCTCCTGTGTCCACTTCGCATCTCACTGATTACGGATGGACAAGCCTGGTTTACAGAGGTTCTGGGTAGGTGAACTTGGGCCCTCATATTTTGTAGCAGGTGTTTTATTCACTGACTCGTCTCTAAAAACCCCATTATTTTTATGTTAAAAACATTCTTTGTTATAGGAAAGATTCATTGCTGTTTTTTTTTCAAAGATAAATCATTGAAAGGCTAAATATCAAATCCAGCGAATGAGCCCAGGGATCAGAAGTAAACTGTCAAGAAAATGAAAGTTGAAAGGGGTAGCTAGTTTCCACAAGGTATGGGTCTAGGTGTTTAGAGAACAGCCCAGGAAGGTGATGAAGATGCAAAGCTATGAAGATACTTTATCACTGTGCGGTGTGGGCGTAAGGGGCAGGTTACTGTCTACACTGTAGATTAACTGTCGCAAGAGCATTTGCTTTATGAAACCACTGTCTACGAAAGGACTTGCCGTCTCTGGAAGTGTGGGAAAGCAAATCATTCTGTTGACTGCAAGCTTCTTTTGTTCCCAACCATTATCACAGTAAATGATTTTGTCAGAGGAGGTAACTTGGGCGACAACTCTTCCATCTCAGAACAGTGGTTTAAGTTGACCACATGGTTCAAAGTTGAGGTCTGAAAGATGTCTAACACATAGGCTGATTTGTATTTCTGTAAGTGCCAATGATTTATCCCTTTGTTTCTCTAGCCATCAATCTATAAATGGAGAAAATACTTTAAAAAAATACATGTATTAAGGATTTGCTTGTCTGCAGTCCATTAGGGAGCAGTTCTTACCCACATTTAAAGACTTATTTAAGGAGAGTTTAAATATAAACAGATTCAGATGCACGTGCGTGCATAATGAAAGAGAGAAAAGAAAGGACACGTTATGTAATTTCCTCTCTAATTTTTTGTGCGCCACACCACATCTGACTTGCATGGCTTGGGGGTTACTGGGTTTGAAACAGATACTCCCTTCTTATCAGCGTCCTAGACCAGGGACAAATGACGCTTTGTTTGTGACAACGGAGAGATATGTGTCGATGTTTTATCCTGATTTACCACAGTTACTAACAGCAATCTGCTCGCTGCTCACTCTGTCCAGAGTTAGGACCAAACTCCCAGAGGAAGCACAGAATTGAAACAAAAGTGGTTGCTGCTGCATGTTGCACCTGGCCTGGGTCTCAGGGAGCAGGAGGAAGCTTTGATTTCCCTTTAACCCTAATGGATAGCATCTTTGCAGCTTTGTACTACGGACCTTTGCTAGTCCTTAAATGCATCTATATATATGCTGAGGTCAGAGTAGTGCTGTTACTCTTTTGTGGAATACTTTTGTTATGCAAAAACATATATATAGTACATATATATTTGCCAAAGTTCCCATTACACCCCTTCACTAAATAACAACCAATGTCAGGGTTGGTTCAATTTCTTATGAAGAATCGCCTTCTTTCCTTAGACTTACGCAACTTGAATCATTACCACCCTAGACAACAGAAACAAAAGAACTGAGTGGCCTCACTCCTTCCTTCTGTCGTTTTCAGTCTTCACAGCTCAGATCACGGGCACGGCCTCTTTGTGTGCCTGAAAAGGGCAGAATAAGACAGCTGGAAGCGTGGATCCACTTTGAACACCTCTCCAGAGTTACTTAGATTTTAATCAAATACCCTCCACAATCACACAATGCCTGAGTTTTTGCTTCGAACACCCTGCCTATCCCAGTGACTCTTATTCTCCTTTAAACAAGAATGCAAATGACAGCCCCAGGATGGACTTGGCGTTCCCCTGCGTGCCAAGCAGCTGCTTCTCTGAAGGGGCTAGTGCATTGACATCCCGGGTACTTCCCTGTGGAGAGTTGCGGGTCTGGTTACATGCAGCTCCCAGTCTTACAGCTGCCTGTATCTCTCTAACGGCTGCAGGATCCAAACGCTGAGACTCACTGCAACTCTTAAAGCGTTTCCTAGCTATAATAATAGGATTTTAGGCAGGTTTGACAAATATTTTTAGATCCACCGAATTGATAAATGTCAGATAAATGAGGAAGTCACTGAGCAGTACACGCATTGATCTGTCATCAATAGAACTGCAGATCAGATGGCGGCCTGAACATTTTTAGCCTGGCTCTTCCCTCCCTCCACTCAAATGCACCGAACGAAGCGCCCATTTGCTGACTGGAAATTCACAGTTGAGGTCGGCCGATGATGCAGCGCAAAGAGGCCTGTTCTATTCCTCTGCTGGCGGGTGAGCCTTGCCAGCCTTCACCTCTAAATAGCTACATACTTAATTATGTGATATTAAGAAACAAAGTTCAGTCACAATTCATTAAGAACATGCACCCGCGTGGAGGGTGGGGTGGGGAGCTATCAGCAACTCAAAAACAACAACGGAACCTACACAGCTCATTGCCAGGATGTCACAGAAAACAAAACGCTTACTCAAAGGCAAATCATAATCAATTAGACTAAACTATAACAAAAATGTACGCATTTTTAAAGACTGGTATTATTTCTGTATCTCACCTTAAAACCTTGGGAAGTATGAGCTCACTTGGACAAACAGAACAAAAACTGAAGCCAGAGGACAAGGTACAGTAGCCACTTTCTTGAAAACAAAACAACCTCTCGGTTCCTGCCATTTGTCTGAATTCTTCCTCCAGGCAAGCTGGACAGCTGCACTGGTAGGTGTTTTAGTCACGGGTTGTAGGCCCCACCTGGCTAGATTTGTTTAGCAGACAGCTGGCAGAATTAAATAAAAAGAATGGAACACAAAATGCTTCCCCCAAAGAAAAAAAAAAAAGAAAAAGGCTGAGAGAATTTTTTTTTTTTTTTTTAGATGCTTTAGCCTTTTGGAGGTTTATGGACTTCTCTTGTCTTTTCTCTGCGCGTATTCACATTCGGCGTGTGAGCGTATCGCGTGGCTATTTTCTTCTTTCAATTATAGCGCCGTAGCTGAGGTAAAAATGTACATAAATGAACATAACAACTAAGTGTGTCTTAAACGACTTTTTTTTTTTGCTGCTAGAACACTAATTTGAAGTTTATAAGTTCCCGAGAATGACATCAGTTTTAAATTACCTTTTTTTATTCCTGCATTTTCGTTGCTATATTTTAAAGCCAATAAAATAGATTTTCTTCATCTGGAATGTTCTTTCTCACTTAAAGATAAGAAGGAGCCTAAATTGTGGGAATGGCATCCCTCGGCATCTGTTTCTCTCACAGACCTATCAAATATCTAATTTTTGGCATGACTGCTGACTCCGACCGGGGGATGACATAAACCAGCTTTGTGGTTACATGTTTCACTTTTAATCTTGGGGAATAAAACTCAGCACTGAAATGTCCCTTTGCAACGGGACAATATGAGAGCCTTCCCCCCCCCCCCAAAAAAAAGACCAAGCAGAAGAGCATGAACCTGGGTCAGCTTAGCACACAGTGTACACAAAAGCATTCTGTATTTTAGGCAACAGCCATGAGGCAGATCTGCCTTCAGGAGAGCTGTGATCCTCCCTAAATCAGGAGCTACAGACAATGGAAGTGGAGAGTGGGTGGCAGGGAGATACCAGGGAACAGCCTAGACACAGAGGAGCAAGCTCACTCAATAACGGCAGCCCCGGCATGCTTTTGCTCTTTCTGTAAATGCAACAAGACTCGGTGAGGTTTTGGAAAGACCACCATGGGTTCAACGCTCAGCACTGGGGGATCCAGGCTTTTCATTAAATACAGTAAATATAGAATGGAAGGTTCAAAAAAAAAAAAACAAAACAGTTTGGATACAGTCCTGGTTGGAAGAAGTCCATGAAAATTGATTCCAACTGCTTGTAAATGAGCAAGGGGAGGGGCATGCTTATTTTAAAGACAGTACTGCATGGTAGACAGGAAGCATTTATACAGTAGCTCCACTGTCACCTATGAGATGGCAACGATGGTTACTTTAGAAAGTGGCTCAAACCTATCTGCATAACCCATAAAAATAGAGTGCATATTAAGGACCAGGTCAAGAAAATACTCTTTAATTTGTAACCTAGTCCTTGCTTTCCAGAGCAAGGCCTGTGTTGGCCCCTGTCCACCCAGCCTATACATCCCGCTATGCAACATAGACTTTACGGAGCCAGGCATGATCTGTTCACTGCAGAGGCGGAGTCTCTCTAAGCACTGGTATCAATAGCATACATTTCAAATAGAAGGGAAGCCCTACACAGGCTTAATCCCCAGAGCCCAAGTAAACCGAGCACGGTCTCTGGGGAGGCTGCTGGTACAAAGCAAAAGGCAGTGTGGCTATACCTGCTTTCCCGTGGTTCGCAAAGTGGGTCTGATCCAAGACCAGGCAAACAAGCGTGGTAGGAAGTGAGGTCACTGCAGGCTTCTATCTGACCCCTAAAGATGGCTCAATCTGGCTGTCAGCTAACGGCTCTTGTATTTAATTAGACAGACACACTCACATCTCTAGTCAGATCTTTACGGGACTGCACGTCTTTCATCTATCACTGGCCTGGCAGAATTAAAAGCTCTAAAACCCCTTTGAGGGTGCCATGGGGTTTTTGTTTTTGTCCTCATAGAGATTTCCTGTACCCACCCGTGACGAAAAGGAATTCCGTGGGGGTGTACATTCTGATTCTGGACTGTTTTGTGCATGCACCATACAAATTCGTTGTGTCCATCATGGGCAACTTCTTTGCTAAGGCAAACTCAATCGTTTTACTTTGTTAAAGGGCCTTTTAATTGCACGTTGACCTTCAATTCCTAGCAGAATAAGCAACCCCCAAGCATTATTTATTTGGGGGGTGAAAAATCAAAATCATTTCTCTCTGTATTAGCAAAGAGAAGTTGTTGACAGAGATGATGTAGACTACTTCAAAAAGCAAATATTCAAGAAAGGCAAAAGAAAGACCTCAATGCTAATTCTATTCATTGAAGCCTGAGATCTTTGAAATGGGGTTAACATACTGCTATGGGGATGTTGTAGTACGTCCGTATCACTTCAGATATTATCATCATAGCTCATACTTAGCAGTATGTATGCTATTATTTGTTGAGTGAAAGAAAAGACTGTATATTCTTAGCAAGGTTTCTTACTTTTTAAATTACCAGAGCTCATTCTATAGCCCAACAGAAGCTTCCTCCACCAGCTAGAGTCTCAAGTCGGGAATTTTACTAATCCATCAGGTGTGTGTTTCTCCACTTAAAGGACCAAGGAGGCTACAGACTGTCTATCTACTCCGGGATCACCTTCCTGGTGGTGAAACGGAATGAGCTCTTCTGCAGGATAGAGCCATCAGTGGGTGTCGGTAACACTGTGCTGCGAAGTGGGGAGAAGGAGGCGAAGGCAGCTCATTCAAAGGAAGCGCTACAGGGGGATTTTAGATCAGCAGAATGTAATTATCCAAGTTGGAACGGTTCCCAAACACCAAGGAGAACTCTAAAGGTGGGTGAACTGACTACCGCTTCCTCGCAGGACAAGCGAGCACATCTCTGACAAGACTGGTGATGATTCTATTTATTTGTCTTAACTTTATGAATAGTACTAGCCAAGTTCTGGCTGTTGCCATAGGAACTGGAAGATGTAGACCATTTGATCAGCACTGGAGACATCACGCCTACTGGTGAGTACCCTATAGCCTTTACTTATCAGGAAAGCGAAGGATATTTTTAGAACCTTCCTAAAAACAAAATGCATGTGTCTACTAGGAGTTATCCTAGGAGCCTCTACCCCTGCACCTCTGTGTGAGATACCAATGAGTTCTGGCCAATCAAACCATGACAGAAATATGCACTTGAATTTTGATATGACCATAAAGTGCCCACACTTGATCTCCTATCTCTGTATATGTATTCATCTCGTTGTCATTCATGTGCACACACAGATTCTTCTTCTCTTCCCAACCTCTCTCTCAATTGTTTGTTCACCAAGACATAAACTACTACAACCTGATAGACTAAAATATTTACGGCTCAGGTCCCTGCAGAGAGGAAAGCTATGCAGAAGTGATTCAAACATCAGACTGTGAAGTGATATCAACAACCAAATAAACACCACAATGTGAAAGTTTGAAAGTTTTTAATCAAAGCCATTAAGAGGTGCCTTGACTAATTGTCTTAGTTAGGTTTCTACAGCTTGATAAACACCATAACCAAAAGCAACCTTGGGAGGGAAAGTGTTTATTTCAGTTTACAGCTGCAGTCCATCATGAAGGGAAGTCAGAGCAGGAACCTGGAGGCAGGAACTGAAGCAGAAGTCATGGAGGGAGCTTACTGGCTTGGTCCCCTTGACTTGCTCAGCCTGCTTTCTTTTCTTCTCTCTCTTTCTCTCTTCATAGGCATTAATTTGGGCTTAATGCATGTAAATTATCTATCAGTAAATTTATCATAAAATAAGCTTGCCTGGATAAATATTTTCTCAGAATTTGCAAAGTGTTTCTTACTACATCCTTGGCTTATAGAATAATGTTTCAACTCTTGCAGCTTTGGAACTCAAAAGAATTTCATGTTTATCATCACTATTATATAAAATATGCTGGTTAGTTTTGTGAGTTTGATAGAAATCTAGTCATAACTAGGAAGAAGGACTCTCAACTGAAGAACTACTTCTGTCAGACTGGCCTGTAAGCAAGACTGTGTTGTTCTTGAGCAATAATTGATGTAGGTGGACTCAGCCCTGTGGTGATATTTTGTGTGTGCTTTAACAGATAAAGCTTGCCTGAATATCAGAGTACAGAGCTACCCACTAGTTAGCCATATAGACCAAGCTGTGGTGGCACACACCTTTAATCCCAGTACTCGGGAGGCAGAGGCAGACAGATCTCTGTGAGTTCAAGGCCACCCTGGGCTACACAAGACAAAGCCAGGCAGGGGTGGCTCATGCCTTTAATCCCAACATTTGGGATCACATGCCTTTAATCTCAGCATTAGGAAGCTGGAGACAAGAAGGGATATGGCTGGGTGGAGAGAGGATTATAAGGAGGGAGAAGACAGGAGTTCAGTGCATTCCCTCTGAGGATTTATATAGACAGGATCGCCCTTTCGTTCTGAGGTGAGGTAAGAACTAGAGGCTGACTGTTCTGCTTCTCTGACCTTTCAACTTTCACCACTGATAACTGACTCTCAGTTTTTATTATTAAGACCAATTAGAATGTGTGCTATACAGTCTGCTGTGGGCAATGCCCCCTCTGGGCAGGTTGTATAAAAGAGCAGGCTGATGCACGGTTCTAAATGGGATGTTCTAAGGCGTTATGTAGTCAAAAACATTAAGCTGTGTTTTAGTTACTTTGTGCATCATTATGACAAAATACAGAACATTATGACAGAAGCAACTTCAGGGAGAATGAACTTCTTTTGGCTCACGGCTTCAGAGGCTTTCCGTGGCAATGGCACGGTAACAGGAGCAGTCCAGAGTGGCAATGGGAGCTAGAAGCAGCAATATTCGCTCAACAGGAAGCACAGACAAGACCAAAGATGGATCAGGCTAAGGCTCCAGGTCTGTTCCTCCTGACCCTCCTCTGCCAGCTAGGCCTACTCCTGAAGATTTCACAGCTGGGAACCAAGCATCCAAACACATGAGCAGGGGATGGGGGACACGACACTTCAGGTTCCGTCTACACGAGTTTATAAAGACAATGCTTAGCGTTTATGCTTCCATTTAATATAGTCTAC
Organism: Microtus oregoni; assembly: GCF_018167655.1. Lineage (NCBI taxonomy): Eukaryota > Metazoa > Chordata > Mammalia > Rodentia > Cricetidae > Microtus > Microtus oregoni. The sequence goes on from NW_024543096.1 coordinate 2,106,891, forward strand.
AACCAGAAACTGTCCTGAAGTAAGGCTCGAAGCTAGTGGCCAAGAGTTTTGTCTTTTAGGACATGGGGTCACATAATGTAAGCAGCAGATAAACACTTAACTCGGCCTTGGCCCGGCTTTAATAGAGAAGACAAAGCAGCCCTCAAAAACTCCATATACTGTATATATGGGAATATTTTAGTCATTTATTTACTGAATAAGCTAAAGTTTGTAGAACACCTACTATGTTCTATACTTGTCCTAGATGCTGGGAATATAATCAGGAACAACAAAATGTCTGCTCTCACAATATTTGTATTTTTTTGGAGATGAAATAATACCTAACAAAAAGATCAGTCAGTAGAATAACTAGTAGTATTAATGAATTAAGAAAATGTTTCTTGAGAATTTTAAGTAACTATCATGCACAGAAACTACAGGTACACTGTCAGAACATGGGTCCACACATACATTTTTTATAATGTGAAATTAAAATGGAAAAGCTAGAAAAATATTAAAATTCTAATGTATGCATATGAAACGTTTCTAATTGTGAGCAACTCAAAGTCCATAAAACATATAAATTAGTTGCATTGCTGATGTATGAATTTGAAATATTAAATGGACAGCACCAGAGTGGAGGATCAATTTACACAGAGCACAAATGTAATTAGGCAGCCAACCAGCAGCCCCTTTTTGAAAGATTTTATTATTTCACGTCAAGTAATGTTCTACAAAGTGATTTAAATTATTTAAAAGAAAGCATTATTTATTTTCAAAAAAATTAAAAGAAGAAAAGGAAGTGAAGGGCTTGGATGTAAACCAACTGCTGTGTGTGTAATGGTGGAAACAGGAAGAGCATGATGGTACAAACTTAACAGGGCCGCACATGACCGGAGCTGGGGCTGGAGTGGAAACGGATGGCAAAAAAAGCAGCCCATACTGCTTTTTCATAGTACAGTCCAAAGAATGATAAGAGAAAAATTACTGACTCAAAAACATGAGGTCAAAATTAAAATTCCCCATTGTAGGACTGGGGAGGGTGGCTCAGTGTGTAACCTCAGAATGCTGGGGGTGACAGTGAGCGCAGGCCTCCAATCCCATTCCCTCTCGGGCAAGTTGGTAGGCGGGACAGGAAAATTCCTGGATGCTGATGGACCAGCTACCGTGGTATAGCAAAGAGATTCACTCTCAAGCAATGTGGAAGATGAGAACAGACACTTGGGGTAGATTTTTGATTTCTACATATGCATGCACACAAGTGCAAATATAGACATACACACAAACATACACACAATCATCCCACATACAAAAATAAATTGATTAATTAGTTTAATTTAGCTTTTTTATTTCACATAGTAAGCAATTTTTCTTCAGGGCAACACACATCATCAAGCAGAATGTGAGCGCGTCTGTTCTCAAGTGCTCAGTCCACTTGAAAGTGACAGCTGCCGGCCACATACCCTAGTGATAGTAGTGATTATTTCTCAGTTATGGATTTGAGATTATTTATGCTTGAGCCTCAATACTTTCCTGCTTTCGTAAAATTTTTCTAAAGATAAAGTCGGATGATGGTGGCGCATGCCTTTAATCCCAACACTTGGGAGGCAGAGGCAGGAGGATCTCTGTGAGTTCAAGGCCAGCCTGGTCTATAAGAGCTTGTTCCAGGACTGGTTCCAAACCCTGTCTCAAAAAAAAAAAAAAAAATTCTAAAGACAATATGTCTAATTACAAAATTTAAGTTTTAAAAACTGTGAGTTGTATATATTAAAACCAAAGTATACTGTTGTTTCTTTGCTTCTTAATTGCTTATCTATATTATTAGCTTTATAGAGGAGAACTTGATAGTGTCCCGCTTTAAGTACAACCACCTCACATCTACTCAGGTGGGAATACCATCAGCAGCACTAAGTTGTTGACCCAAGTTCACATTGATCCCATCAGACCATCACCCCTGACAAGGATCTTCCATAATGCCTTTGGGCTCCATGCCATGGCCCTTGAAGGCCAACAAATCATGGAAAATCTTAGCCTGAAAGAGCAGCTCCTCCGCACACAACACATTCACATGCCCCCATTCCTCCCTTCCGGTTAGAGCCCCACACATGGAGCAAAGTCTGCAAAGAGCATTTCAAAGGCAGCCTCATCCCACGGAGATGGACAGTGGGACTCGTTCTTAACTAAACTCAACAAGTATTTCAGCATTCTGCACAGAGGCTGGAGATACGGGCATACCCCACCAGGGCTAACTCTGTTAGCTGGCAACAGGGCAAAGTCTGAGTCAGAGACTTGGAAGGGATCTCAGGAAGACATCTCGTCCATCACCCTGCCTTCAGGCAGCTTTCCAGGCAGATGGGTGTTTACTCTGTTCATCAAGCACACCACTGATCCCGGAGGAAAAAAAAGACCAGGGTATTTATACCCGTGATGTGTTCTAACCAAATGTTTAGGATTGGCCACCCCTACCATCTACAGCGGTTCTGAATGCACTTGGACTGAAAGTTATACTCATGGATGTCAGGGAATATAATTAAATAAAAATAGTCTCCATTATATACTGAAATAGTTCTCAAAGCTTTTGATAAAGAATTCCAAAGTGGTATCAACAGTTTAAGGCAAAAACTGAAGCAGTTGTGGTTTCCAGAATCTAGTCCAGAGCCACCTGTTCTAAATTTACAACCTTCGTCACAAATAGTTCAAGAGAATATAAATCAATTATCACAACTTTATGTTTTGGAGTGGTGGAAAATATCCATTCTCTGTCCCTACATAGACTAATCATTTTTCTATATGAAATAAATCCGATTCATCATTTGCCATTTGTATAGAGGAGCAAAATGGGAAGGCATCCTAGCCAGACTTCATAAGGAATTTTAGAAATCAAACTCACTTAACTCTCTCACCTGCAAACTCGTTTTCTACAGTCTTTGGAACGTAAGCTATTGAAAGCAGGAATGGAGGTGTTCCCTGAAGTCCCAGGTAGTGACTGTAGTGCTTAGCCACTGCTAGGGCCTTACTTGTTTCCCACCCAGAATATCCTTGTCCTAGTGCTGGCCTTGGCAGTAAATATTTATCCTAGGCATTTCTGATTATTCTGGTGGGGAATGATGCTTGATGCTATCTCCAGACAGACATGGTAAAGAAATCAAAAAGAAATGCAAAACAAAACAAAAACAAACCATGGTTGACCCATTTCCGATCAGAATTATAGAGACTGGCCTGTCGGAAGCCCTCTCTATGGACAACCTTCAGGCACACTAGAGACGATGCCTCCAGCATCAATCCATTCAAAGCACACGTCATACGACTCTCCTTGTCTGTTTTTACATTTTTGTTGGATTCACTGCCAAAGAAGTTGGAGATAGTGAGGCCTGTTTTTCTAGTAAACCCTTTCTCCAAAGTTTCTGGGAGTGGGTCTGGAATCCAGGCATTATCCTAGAGTTACTTTATCCCAGGTCTAACTGAAGGAACCTCGGCATGAGATATGAGCCTCCTCAAAGACTTTTTCATAAGATTTATTGTCCTCGGTACAGAAAGTTGGTGAAAATTGCCAAACTTGGTTATGCATTTCTTGTGCACAAACAGCCAGAAAGGTTATGGGAAAGTTACCTTGTTACTGCTGTGAGAAGGAGGGAAATGGAATGATTTTGAGTCAGGCATAATAGAAAGTGAATCCACCCAGCGGTCTAGATACCAACATTTCAGCTATTTCCTGCCACATATAAAGTCAGTGTATGGTCTCACAGCTGATGTGGGAATTCTAAAGCATTCCTAAGGAAGTTCAAGTCCAGGAGGCCGTGACTGTGGAACAGAGTGGAAGTCTCCAAATAGCAGCTTAGGCGGAGCAGTAGAGGTTGAGATCTTTAGCAGTAGAGGGAAAGTAGAGACTTTAGTCCCCAGGAATGGAAAACCCAAAGTCAACACAAGCTAGCGTACATTTCTACAAGCTTTCAGCCAAGGGTAAGATATGATTGTATATCATCTCAGGAAAAGTGGTCCTCAGCATCTGTCAGTGTCTGAATTATCATGCAGAGACCCTGTGAGACTAGATAAAGTAAGTCTGACCTTAGGACACTGGATGGAAAGACCAGAAGAAAGAGGGAAGTACACGGCCTATGGACAACAGAAGGCAGACAAGCTGGCCTCTCATCCAGACATGACGGGCATTGCAATCCAGGACCCAAGAACCAGTTCATCAGAACCAGAACTGAAAGGGAGCCACAGCTGGAAGTGTGGCCAAGGAGTGGCCAAGGCCTGTTCACTTTGAGTACAAAAGTTTCCAAGTCTCTGCTGTGGTAGGCTAGGCAACCAGCAATCCTCATTCCTTATTATCATGCTCTCAGGGGCAGGTATTGCTTTGCAAACTAGCGGGAAACTAGACCATGCAGCCAGCCTTTCCACAGATTTGGAGAGCTAACTACAGACCTTGGAAAACGCTGCTGCTTCTAACCACTTTCTTCCCTTAATTACTGTCTTGGGGAAGTACATTATGCCCTACAAACTACGACATACTATGCTAAGGGCACAGAATTTCCCATGAATGTGCGTCACTACCACAGTGTTGTAGGAGGCCGCTTGTTCATTTCCCGAGCGCCCAGATTCCCGAAATAACCACACAGAAACTGTACTAATTAAATCACTACTTGGCCTATTAGCTCTAACTTCTGATTGGCTAGCTTTTACATCTTAATTTAACCCATTTTCATTATTTTATATTTTACCATGAGGCTCATGGCCTACTGTCAAGGTTCTGACATGTCTGTCTCCTGCAGCAGCTCCAAGGCTTGTCCTGATTCTGCCTTCTTCCTCCCAGCATTTAGTTTAGTTTTTCCCAACTAGCTCTGCTCTACCCTATCACAGGCCCAAAACAGCTTCTTTATTAACCAACGGTATTCACAGCATACAGAGGGGAATCCCACATCACCACAGCAACATATACACACCCATGGGTTTGTTCTCTCAGAAAACTTTTCATCTTCTTACCTAATGTCCTTGGGAATACGCTCTGAAACTCTAATAGAAATGCATGTGCTTTTCAATACAAAACATTAAACAAATACAAAATGTTACTCTTTGATTGTTTTGTACAGGTGGAAGTGAGTGAAACGGCTATGTTATAAGCCATTAAGTCACTGGCTTTTAAGCTGAAGGTTTCTCTTTCTGGCTGTTTATAATACATAAATATGAATAATAAAATAAGGAAAGGTAAAAATGATTTCACATTCTATTACTGTAGAATAAATTTTCTTCAGGAATTTAGAGGAAAGCCATAAATTCTTGGTCACTATGCCCAAATCATGACACAAATTGGCAGCTGGGCCTCTTGCCATGATTTTGGAGTCAGAAAGAATTTTCACCATGAAGTTTTTTTCTCTCTGGTGGTCTTCCAACTTCACAGTACTCTTCTCAGGGACTTTGAGGTTTCTTTCTGTCCCCAGATTCCAACTCAAAAGCAAGTGCTGGAGCCATGGCCTGTGTGGAAGACTCCATACTTGGGAAGCTGTGGAGGCAGAGGGTGTATTTGCTGACTATAAGAAAAATTCCAAAAGTTCCAAATGGGCCCCAGAGGATATTCTAGATAAATAATATGCAAAGAGGTAAATAAATAACTGTTTGAACAAGGAGCTTCTCAAAGCGACACACCGCTTGAATGTGTTGCTATGGAAAACTATCTCCTAATAACATATTCATAAGACATTATAGGGCAGGCAAGATGGTTCAGTGAGTAAAGGCACTTACTGCCCAAGCCTGGCACCCTGAGTTCAATGTCTGGAACCCACATAAAGATAGACGGATGTAGCCAACAGGACAAAGCTGTTCTCTGGCCTCCATAGACATGTATGCCCTGGCACTCTTGCCCCTCAATAACTATTAATTAATTACTGTATTTTAAAGTATATTAAATAGAGCTTCTTAAGTTACAAGTGTTTCTACCAAACTCTGCCCATGGCATTTGGGGTGCTGTACTGATTTAATTTTTTTAAATGTCTTTAGCAAGAGTTTTCCCTAAAGGTTACTGTAAGGAGCACATAAACCACTTTGAGTGGTGTTTCCTAATGTACTCATACACAGCAGTTTTCATACATGATGTTCCTTTAAGAACCCCAAGGCAGGGTGTTTATTGCTGTGGAGAGAGATAATGACCATAGCAACTCTAATAACGGAAAACATTTAGTTGGGACTGGCTTACAGTTTCAGAGGTCCGGTTCACTGTCATCATGGCAAGAAGCATGGTGGCAGTCAGGCAGATAGCCGAGAGGGCCACATGATGGAAGAAGGTAATTGGCTAATAAAGGCACTGCCCTGGCCCATTTTATTGGTTAGAGGATAGGTGGGAGGAGTAAACAGAACAAAATGCTGGGAGGAAGAGGAAGTGAGCTCAGAGACTCCACAGCTCTCTCGGGAGCAGACGCCTCAGAGAGAGACACCATGCCCCGCTCCCGGGATGAAAATCTCCCCAGTAAGCGCACCTTGGGGTGCTACATACAGATGATTAGAGGTGGGCTAAATTAATATGTGAGAATTAGCTTAGAAGAGAATGGGCCAGGCAGTGTTTGGAGGAATACAGTGTCCATGTAATTATTCCAGGGCATAAGCTAGCCAGGCAGGCGGCTGGGGTGTTGGGGACGCAGCCCCGCCGCCCTTATTACTTCATATGGCGCCCCACGTGATGGACTAAATCCACTTAAAAAACCTGAGAAGGCTTAAAAATAAGGGAGCGAGAGTTTAACACAGATTTTTGCTGTTTGTTGGTGGCGTGCTGTAGAGAGATTTCCAGATTCGGCAACAATAGCAGAAAAAAACGCTGTGTCATTTTAAAGCGCGACTTCCTGGGGCTGTGCACCATTGCGATCTCTGTCTGGCTCCTGCGGGAGACAGAGCTTTTGAATAGAGCATTTGGAGTAAAGTGCTACGATTTGTTTGATGGCAACTAGACTCACTGTGTTCTCGGGTCTGCTCTGCTTGTTAGAGGCAAGCATGCGCTTTCTTCTAAGAGAAGCTTCCTGACTCAGCTTTAGCTGCAAAGCCTGCAGCTCATTAAGAGGTCCTGCCACGAAACACTTAAACGGTGTTGACAAAAAGCTGAACGCATGCTTTTCGGTTTTCAGCCATAGCAGGAAAAAAGCTGCACTGTTTAAAAATGCCGGCTTTCTGGGCCATCCTGCCAGGGCAAACTTTGACTGTTTGAGGCAGGAGAGCTGGCTACCGAGAGAGGACTTCAGTGTTGTCTGTTGTAGCTCACTTGCTGGCAGGGACCTTGAAATGCCATACAGTTGTTGTAGTAAACATAGCTACAGCCTGTATATCCGCCATGAGGCTGGAAAGCTAAGAAATGGACTGGATCTAGCTGGCAAAGCCATGCCTTTAGTCCTCCTGAGATTGCTTGGTAAATTAAAGACTCATGTGGTCAGAAAAAGAGAGATATACAGTAAAGAGAGATTCAAAGACAAAGAAAATTTTTAAATGGTTTACAGTGTGTTAAAAATATATGCAGACTAAAAGTTGAAGTTCTTAAAGTAAACATAAAAAAAGGAAGAGAGTTGTGTGTGGTAGCACACGCCTTTAATCCCAGTGCCTAGAAGGCAGAGATAAACAGATCTCTGTGAGTTCAAGGTGTAGTAGTGTACACCTTTAATCCCGAATGCCTGGGAGGCAGAGACAGGCAAAGACAGCCTGGTCTACAGAGTTACTTCAGGTCAAAGATACAGAGAACCTGTCTCAAAAAGCAAAAAGTTAAAAGTAAAAAATAAACGAAATAGAGGTTAAAACAAAGCTGTACAAAGATGGAAAATACACAGAGACTTTTGATACTGTATGCTATTATGCTCTCTTTGAATCGTTTAAATGCTGAGGAAGGAGAAACAGATGCTAAAAGATATTTATTTATAAATACTGCTGAACTAATCCAACATAGATATTATGAATTTGGATCTAAGGATATGATACTTTGGAAAGGAGTTTCTTATTTTGTTTTCACAGAGGATGAGACGCTGTTCATTTCTTCTATTCCAATTTGGTATGATGGACCACGCCCTCCTGAAGGGTTGCAGTGAACATCTTCAGAAAATTGCTTCCCTCAACTGTCAACTGAGATGAAACTAGCACACAGGTTATACCATGAAAGACCTAATTAACGACGCCCCCATTCAGCAGGAAGCAGTTTGGAGAGAAAAAACTGCGCCCATGTTCCCAAATATGGTTTATAAACGTCCTTTTACATTTAAAGGGGGATATGATATAGGTATGAATAATTTGCATTAGTATAGATTTTGCTTTATTGACAGAGATTTAAGGTCAATTTTGTTATATATATAAGTGTTTCTGATTTTGATTAAGGTATTGTGATTGTGTAGTTCATTTAAATATGTACTGTATAATTAAGAAATATAGGTTGTTAATGGATAATCATCGATAATAGTAAAGCTTGTAGTCATGTTAGTTAGATTTTCTAGATATATAGAGATATATTTTAGATAGACATTCTTCATGTCTTTCAAAGATTACAGAATAGGACATTTAATGTTTTAATAACTGAGGACTTTTCATGACAATGAGACACTCTGCTCCTGGCAGCACCAATCTACTTCAAGAGGAAGATGGGCATCAAAGAGGCACCTTATGGAGTTTGATAGCCATTTGGGCAAAAAACTGCTCTTGCCTGGACTATTGCATAAACTGGACACAGAGAACCCGCAGAGAGAGGACTACTGAACTTGCCTAAGGTGAGATGATCTTTCGGGGTTCCTGATTCATGAAAGAGTCTGTGAGACATGCTGCAGGACACAACAGATAGTGACTGAACTGACTTTGAATTTTCCTGCTTTATGGAAATGTCTGCTGGATACCATGGGCCTGAAGGCTGAAGATGGATGCCCCAACGGTACAAAAGAACTTTGGGTGACTGTCCAGGCAGCGAGATGTCTCTGTCATTTCTAGAGTTTTAAAAGTTGCTTTTTTCTTGTTTGCTTAGGTAGTATTGTATCTTTCTGGAGTCTTTGATGGAGTTAAGAATAGTTAGTTATAGTTATAGTTTTCCTTAGTTATGATAAAGATTATTGTAACTTTTACTTGATAACTGTTTTGTTATATGTAATTTTGCTATGTTAAAGTTAAAGCCTTTTTTTTTTTGTTTAAACCGAAAAAGGGGAATGATGGAGGAAGGTAATTGGCTAATAAAGGCACTGCCCTGGCCCATTTTATTGGTTAGAGGATAGGTGGGAGGAGTAAACAGAACAAAATGCTGGGAGGAAGAGGAAGTGAGCTCAGAGACTCCACAGCTCTCTCGGGAGCAGACGCCTCAGAGAGAGACACCATGCCCCGCTCCCGGGATGAAAATCTCCCCAGTAAGCGCACCTTGGGGTGCTACATACAGATGATTAGAGGTGGGCTAAATTAATATGTGAGAATTAGCTTAGAAGAGAATGGGCCAGGCAGTGTTTGGAGGAATACAGTGTCCATGTAATTATTCCAGGGCATAAGCTAGCCAGGCAGGCGGCTGGGGTGTTGGGGACACAGCCCCGCCGCCCTTATTACTTCAGCCACATCCGGATCCACAGGCAGCAGGAAGAGAGAGTGATACTGGGCAATGCTTAAGCATCTGAAATTTCAAAACCCATCCACAGTGACACACTTCCCCCAACATACCATACCTACTCCAACAATGTCACACTTCCTAAGAGTGCCACTCCCCCTGGGCCTGTGGGAGCCATTTTTCTTTCAAACCACCACGATGGGGTAGGCGTTTGTTATCCCTCTTTTACAAATGAGGAAGTTGAAGTTCACAGGTGTTACATGGTGTGTCTTTCATCAAGCAGCTAATACTGCTTCTGCTAAACCTAAAATGCTTACCCTATATCACTCCTTTTGGCCTTGAGTGGCTTTCACCCCACAACTCCATCTCCTTCCAGGATGCCACATCCACCCAGAAGTCAGCAGGGCATGAAGCACACTGAGAGTCACACACTGGGAGTCTCGTGTTTTTGAAGGCTTGAGATAAAAAAAAAAAAAAAAAAAAAAAAAAAAAAAGTGCTATCCAATTTTTCCCACACATGCCACTTCTTAGCTAGCCTATCACTGAGGCCTGCACAGTGTGGCCAATAATCATATCACCATTGTAGCGAGTGGCAAATCCTATGTAATTTACACATTAAAAGAGAGTGAGATGCACGGAAAAACCCAGCCCCCACTTGTCTAATGAAAGTAAAGCTCTTAGCCAAATAGTGGTTCTGAAAAGAGATGTTTGGGAAGGCTATCCCAGCCCTCCCTCTGAAGAAGAGGGTGAGTGCTCTTTATTCATGATCACCCCCACAAAGGGACCTCTAAACCAGGGGGCCCCTGTCTGGGGCTTGATTGTCCATAGCATAGCAGAGGCCAGGCAAGACTTCGGCATTATGAGTACTTATTTTCAATGACAATCGAAGGGAAAATAAAGCAGGAAAGACGTGACAGGCAACACAGAACTGCCCTGCCTCCTCTACCGCATGACATAGAAGGTTCTGAGCATACCCGAATTAGCAATTATCTCAAGGCCACGCTCATCCTCTGTAGTAACTGAGCGAGCATTGTGAAGCACAAGCAACTGATACAGTGTTTGCTTCATCCACACTGACCTTAATCTCCAGAATAACCTACTGGTCCTACGATTGTGCATGACAACGTGGATCCCTCTTGCCCTTGGTGCTGTCCAAGTTTTTGTGAATCTCCTTTGGCTTTGAAATAGCCCCTAAAGTCATGATCAAATAAATTAAAAAAAAAAAAAAGGGCAGCTGAATTTCAGTGTGTTAAAGTCGAGAACCTTTTAATTAGGGAAGTTTCATGTAAGACGTTCACATTTTGTTCATGAAAGGTAACTATGCAAACCCATTGTGGAGTATCTGGGCCTAAAATTTAAGGCATGAATCTGCAGAGAGGAATGGCAAAAGCACATGATGACTCGTGAAGGGTCTTTACTCCTAGCATAAACAGCTACCCAAAGGCAAACATTTTTTTTTAAAGAAAATGAACCGTGCTCGTGCACACACACACACATACACACACCTCTGACCCAGTAAAAAAGGCGTGTTGAGAATCACAATCTACTTTCCTTAATCCGTGTAAATCTTGCACAGTCCAAACATGGATTCCAGTTTCACTTTCTACCACTGTTCCTCATTCCCCTTTTATTCACAGGTCATATCTTCTTTGCTTCTCCGTCACATGAAACTCTTTTCTGATTGGAGAAATTCTTTTCTGCATCATTATCCCCCAAATTCTCACATAGGTAGTTCATTCTTATCTAAGACTGGGCTCTACACAAGTTCAAGCATGTCAATATATATTCACATTGGATGTAAGAATTGAAATGTCCTGGTTGTTTCATTTGGTTGTTTTTGTTGTTGTTTGTTTAGTTGGTTGGTTGGTTTTTTTTTTGTTGTTGTTGTTGTTTTTTGTTTTTTTGAGACAGTGTTTCTCTGTATAACAGCCCTAGCTGTCCTGGAACTCATTCCATAAACCAGTTTGGTCTCAAACTCTCCGAGATCCGCCTGCCTCTGCCTCCCAAGTGCTGGGATTAAAGGCGTGTGCCACCACTGCCAGGCTTTGTTTGTTAACTTAAAACAACCTAACATTATCTGGGAAGAGGAACCTCAATTGAAAAAAAAATGCCTCTTTCCAATTTCTTGTAGGCAATTTTCTTGATTAAAGATTGTTGTAGGTAGGCCATCCCATGGAGGCAATCTCTGGTCCTAAATTGTACAAGAAATCAGACTGAGCAAGCCATGAGAAACATACCAAAAAAAAAAAAAGCAGCATTCTACCATTACCTTTGCTTCAGTTCCTGCCTCCAGGTTTGTGCTTTGAGTTCCTAACCTGACTCCCCTCAGTCCTGGGCTCTTACCTGGGCATCTAAGATAAAATAAACCCTTTCCTCCCCAAACTACTTTCCATTAAGGTTTTTATCACAGCAATAGAAATGCTAAAAGACAGAAATTGGTACCAGGTCATGGAGTGTTGCTGCCACAGACCTGACCATGTATTTTGGGGAGTACTGTGAAGGGTTTTGTAACTTTAGGCTAGAAAAGCCATTGAGTGCTCAGAGCTAGCAGGCTGCTATTGTGGGGACTTGGAAGATAACTGAGAGCAATGCAGATGGTGGAGCTCTTGCTTATGAAGTTTCAGAGAGAAGCAAACACTCTCCCAGGGCTGTCTGAGTGATGGTTTGAATTAAGAACATGTGGTTCTGGTCATCTGTGGCTGAAGAATCAACTGGGATGAACAATCTATCGCTGCCACTGAAGCGAAATCTGTGCTTTACTGGGACAATTTATTCCAGTTTTCTTGCTGAGAAATCACCTGTGATGAAGAAGAGACCAGCATTATTGAGCTGAATTCTTCTGAGACTATTTCCTCGGGGTCAACACACAGAAGCTGTGGTCCAGAGGGAGCCAAGATTGTTTCTCAGGCTATTGATGTTGGCAACATTCAACAGTTTTCCAGCAAGTACTGGTTGTGAAGGTAAGAAGGAATTATGGAGGCCAAGAAAAGCCACTGATAAAGATGTGGACTGTGTTGCCATGGAAGCCACAGGACTGAAAGGGTCATGGAGAGAAGTTGAGGCTTGTCACTATGCTATGGGGTCAGAGTCCCTGCAAAGAGTGCAGAAGAGGCTACTGGTGAACAGTGTGGCCCAGTTCCAGAAAAGTTACCAAGTGTTTTACCAGTTACCAAAATTTTGAAGATTCCACTACATGGGATGACCTCCAAGGACTGGAGCTACTCTGAAATAGAGCCAGCTGGAACCCATGAGATCTGTCACGTATGTGATGGAACTAGAGGAGCAAAGCTGCACTTGTATTTTGGCGCCCAGAAGATTGTGAGTCCCAGATGCCTGACACTGAATTTCACACTGTTAGACTTCAAGTTTGCTTTGTTTCAAATGTAACTGTGTCTTTGTTCCTCCCTCTGAGAGTAAAAACTTGCTATTGTTACTATCATCCTCATCATTTTTATTAATATTCTTATTGTATAGGAATCCACAGCTAAGAGATTAAATTTTTAGAAATATTTGAATGTTTTAAAGAGATTTTGGACTTTTAAGTATTAAAATTTTTGAAGATTGTGGAACTTTTAAAAGTTAGATTGTTTTATATCATCATTATTATTAATATTTTATCTTGAGGACCAAAAAAGGAAAGGTTATAGTTTAAAAGTAGTGTGTGTGTGTGTGTGTGTGTGTGTGTGTGTGTGTGTGTGTGTGTGAAAACAGTGGGCCTCAGTTGTTCAGGTTGTTTTTTACTTGTTTGTTTATGTCTGGGAAGAAGAACATTAATGAGAAATAGGAAAATGCCTCCATCAAATTGCCTTTAGAACTGAGGGGCAGCATTTTTGTTTTAGATCGATATGAATTGATCTATCCCATAGTGAGGAGCATTTCCACCCCTGTGCTGATGGCCCTAGGTTCTATGAGAAAACAGGCTGAACAAGTCATGAGGAAAAAGCTATGAGGATCAAGCCAAAAAAGCAGCTGTTTCCCTGCCCCTACTTTAGTTCCTGCCCTGACTTCCCTCAAGGCTGAACTTCGACCTGGGTTTGTAAGCTGAAATAAACCCTTTCCTCCCCAACTTGTTTTTCATCATGATCTTTATCAGTGCATCTAACACAGAAACCTAGCTAGGCTATTATATAGAATGAAAATAGCTGTGTTGCCATTAGTTACAATTTACACTTGAATTAAATACTAGTGATTTCAATTTTACAATCTTCTTTCCATTAATTAATGCCAATAACATTCTTCCAGGCCTGAAATACTATCGTGGGCCCTCGTACAACACACCATAGGCATCAGGTTTATCATCCTTAATAAATGAGACAGTCCTAGTCTCTATATTGGTTGAGGCTTAACATCATCACTTGCTCAGAAGAGGTGTCTCCCAATTATCTGATCCCAATTATAACTTCAAACTTATACTCTCTTTAGCATGACTGTTTTAACACTTCTCATAATCTGAAGTTATCCGGTGTTGCGTGGTCCTATCTGTTTCTGGCCAAGAGGATGCAAATGCTACAAGATAAAACATAAAGGATTTTCTTCACCATTGTACCCCAGTGTGAAGAACAGTATCTGGTGTACAGCGGGAGCTGCATAATATCACTAAATGAGCAAGAGAATGGGTTTATTCTATTTAACTCTATTATGATAGTAATATAAGTTAATTTCATAATACTGCTATGCTGATTTGTGTGGGGATTAGGGCTCATGTAGCCAAAATGTATTTTTTCCAGTAGTAACTACTCAACATACACACGGGCAATACCTGGTGCATAGGAACATTGGCAAACAGAGCAAACACCTCCAAATCTTGCTTCTTCAATGGACACTTTATTATGCCATCATGCACCTCTATGGAATTTTCATTTTCAGGAAGAGAATGCCAACAGATTGAAAAACTACCCAGCTCTCACAGTAGGTGGGGGGAAGCACATCCAGAATGTAAATTTACCAAGGCTGTGAGACAGAAGCAAACCTTCTCATTGAAAATAATTTTTGAGGCATATGAAACCTTGGGCCATCAAAAGTCTATAGTCTCAGGAAGTACTAAAAAGAAAAATCCAGCTTTGGAACAAGAGTTTTTAAGTAGAAACTGGAAAGTGTGGTAGGGACTATATAGAACAGAGAAGTACAAAACTCACCCAGGAAGCTTCAGATGAGAGATATGCAGGGCCCCGGGATAAGCAAGAAACCATTATCAGAGCCCACCATGGGAAGGATACACATACAACTCTCATCACGGAGTAACTGTCAATCATCTCGGAAAATCGCTTTCTCTTTTTGAAATCTTAGCTAAACAGCATCTCCTGGTATTGTGATAGACACATTCCCGGGCCAAATGAATTTTATAAAATTGTAAGTTATAATTCTGAGATGCAAAGTAGTTCAACTCAACTACTGCATAATTATGACTTAAGTAGTTTTTGTGTGGTGTGACCTCTACTTCATTATGTAAGTAAAAAGGAGAGTATTGCTGTTCTGTAATGAGGTACTTTGAGGGATTATAAGCCTATTTAGGATTGGGAAAAATCGTGTTACAGAAACAAAAAATTATAAATGAAATTAATTATTTGTTTCTCTATCAAAATAGCCTAATGTTCGAATACCTTTCTGTGGCAATAAATAACCAGATAATGTATGATAGTTAATTTTATGTGCCAGTTTGACCTAGTTAAGAGTTACTTTGGCACCAGGTGGTAATGACACGTGTCTTTAATCGGGAGGTAGAGGAAGGGGTATCTCTGAGTTCAGTGCCAGCCTAGTCTACAGAATAAGTTCCAGGTGAGTCAGGGCTACACAGTGAAACCCTGTCTCAAAAAAAAAAATAAAAATAAACCCATGAAATAAAAGTTACTTTGAATAACAATGAACTATTATTCTTAGTATGTCTGTAAGAATATTGCTCTGTTTTTTAAGAGAAAAGAACTTGAATCTGAGTGAAGAAAATTTTCCCTCACCAGTGTGAACATCCAATCCACTGGGGGATGACCGAACAAAGGGACAAAAGGATAAAGGGGGAAAGCCCCCACCCTTTTCTCTCTCTCCCCTTCAATCAGGAAACCTATTTTCTAGTCTTAGAGATCAGAGTCCCTATTTCTATGGCCTTCGGATTCCAGGAATTATACTGGCAGCCCCAGGCAGTTTCCAGGCCTTTGGATTTGGACCAAGTTACAACCACAATTTTCTGCTTGTAGGCACAGGTCATGCAACTTTTTGACCTCCATTATGGTATGAGTCAGTTCCCATGGTTGGAAGTGTGTGTGTGTGTGTGTGTGTGTGTGTGTGTGTGTGTGTACATGCACGCTCCTGTGCACGCGCATACATATGAAGATATATTGGTACAGGTGACTTGGTACTGATATACACAGATTACAGAGGTAGGGAGAGATGGATTCTAGATACCCTGAGTCTATACAAAACACTGGTTAAAATACAGTCCTTAGCAGTCCTAGTACTGTCTGTGGCTGTATCACTTCAAGATGAAGTTTCCGTGTGAGAAGGAAAAAAAGACTGAAGACATGTTTCAGGACCTTGGACCAAAAGTGTCAGACAAAATGTCTTCACATCTGATTGATTTAAATTCAAGAGTACTTAGAAGTATAACTTTCCATGTTCCCAAGAAAGAGGAACTTTAAACTTGTCCCTGTCCTAAACAAATAACAAAGTAAGAACTAAAGGTTGTCCCAGATCTGATACAACCTTAATAATACTCTCAAGAATTCGCTTTGGGGCTCAGAATATACCTAACATTTGGAAGATGCTCATAAATACTTATTATAGAAGAAATGCAGATGAAAAATGAAAGAAAATAAGTGAAAAGAAGGACAAAGTAAAAGAGGGAACAAAGAGAAGGCAGACAGGGAAAAATAGAGTCTTGATTTTAATTACCCTATAATTACCCTATAATTGGGGAGGGGGTCCCCAACTAGACACCACATGTTAGCAAATAAAAAATTCTAACTCCCAGTGAAGGTTACCTATTTTTGAGTTTCTGGCCAGTGGGATCCCCTAGACTGCCAAACATTGCAGGCTATCCTCCCTGCTCTTCTCTAGCCTTCAGAAAGTGATGGTGACAACCTATTGCTAAAGATACCACATCCTTACTTTATAAAAGACAGAAAAATCAAGCAGGTATTGATCTGAAAGCTTCATGACTACTAAATAGCTTTCATAGTGCTGGAAAGTACTATGCTCACAACCAGAGGAAAAACTGATCAACAGTCTTGCCCACTTGTGACCGCTATGAGCCACAGTAATGACTGTTCTTTCAAGATCTGTACACCGGTGCAAGAACAACATGAATTTTATGGGAGTAGCCAACAACTCTCCGACTGGAATTAAGGCACACACCATGAGATGGAACTCAGGTCTGGCAATGACACCAAGGCCAAGAAACTTTGGCCGGGTAAGTCATAGGCCCTAAAGGATAATCTACTACTATCATTACAAATGAACATGGTATTAAAATGACTCCTAACAACTTACTTCTATATCCATAAATTAATGCATCTCTCGACCTTCATTAGAGAACCTTCTTGTATTAGATGATCATTAACACAGAGGCCCACATTGGCGAGTGTTCAAAAACTATGAGACCTCAGAGTACTCAGCCCTAAATGGAACATATTGATTACACTCTTCCCCCAAAGCTCAGGGGACTTTGAGAGAGGGGAACAGAGAAAAGGGTTTTCTTACCACAACAGGGAAATTACACATGTGAACTCCTCCCAGTGATGGGGACAGAGTTCTTAAAACCTGTGCAAACTTATGCCAGACAAAAACCCAGCGTGGAGAGGACGAGGAGGGCAGGAAGCCCCACCCTAACTGAGGAGTTACTGGCATTTGATAGCGCCTGGGAGAGGATGGTTCAGTTTTCTTTAAGGGTGTGATCCCTAGTAGGTCAACCGCATTATAGTGCAGACCTCACTCTCTCGAGTATTTGGGCAACACAAGTTGGACTTGATAGGTTAGAGAGAAAGAGAACACAAAGTTGGGTGAGTAATGAAGTAAGGTGGGGTGAATCTGGGAGGAGTTGGGAGAGTGTATAAATAGGATAAAAATACACTGTATGAAATTCTCAAGGAATTAATAAAAATGTCTTTTTAAAATCAATAAACAAAAGCATAGAAACCAATGTAGAGCAGCATTAAATAAAAAGAGAAAAATGGAAGCCCAGTATGGTCTTTTCCAGGTTTGCCAAATATATAATATGCATAAAGGGGGAGGATGAATTAATAAAACAAAGAAGAGAAAGATAAATCACATGATCTTCAGGGGCTGTAGAGACAAAAGGGAACTCATTTTGAAAGTAAATCTGCGTATATCATTTGCCCTGAGCTCCTTGGCAGAGGAGTGATGTCTAAAGTAAATGATACGGTGAAACTTTTAATAATAAGAGTACTATACTTCTTCCCCACCACACAATTTACAGTAGCATCAAAGGGCTATGCTTTTATGCAGCCCTTACAGGAAAAGCAAGACATTGGCAAGTAGAAATAAATTATCTTCCATTGATTGTCATGGAGAGTTCATAGAGTATTGAACTAATAGTTTATTAGCATGCTCTCGCTCAGATGATGAGGATCTTTTATTGTTCTTGTGGTAACTCTTTATTTTAAGTATCTTATCATTATGAATTCATTTTGCATTGATTACAATAGCACTGATCATAAAGAATTAATTTGACATTACCATGTATGTCATATGCCCTCATATAAGAGTTTGGCTGTGATTAAAAATTAATTAATATGGTAAATTTTATTGCTTTGATATTTTTTAATGTATCTAAGCTATTTTTTAGCAGGTGCACCACAGCAAGAATGCTCCGAAGGCGTTTCACTGTAGAGGTCAGTCTCAGGGAGTGATGGATGGTCAGTGTGCCCTTCATTTTTTGTTAGTTGTTTGTTTGGAGACATTTAGGGTTACAGGCCCAGGATTCAAGAGAAACAAGTTTGAGTCCTGGAAAATCATGCTCACTTGGTATATCTGGGCTGAGTAGCAGAACTGAGGTTTTTTTCCCCCTCTTTTTAATCAGTATCTTTTATCTCTCACCAAAGATAATTTGTTCTTGTCAGAGAAAAGTCGCCACAGCAAGGAATTCCATTTCCTATAGTAGCAACAGATTCCCCAGAAGGTAGAGGTCAAAACACTGTTAGCAAAGTGAAATTGTTGAATTTGGATGTGCGGCAACCAAGTTTCAGAATCTGTATCAAACGTTTCTGGAATGCCTATCTGTGGCCTGCGGTTAAAAACCCACCGAGGAAGCCGGACGGTGGTGGCACACACCTTTAATGCCATCATTCGGAAGGCAGAGACAGGCAGATCTCTGTGAGTTCGAGGCCAGCCTAGTCTACAGAGTGGGTTGCTGGACAGGCTCCAAAGCTACAGAGAAACCCTGTCTTGAAAAACATAAAATAAACAAACAAACAAAAATCCACTGAGGAGCCAGGTTAATGGCTCAGCAAGTAAAGGCACTTGCGGCCAAACAAGACTTTCTGAGTTTGGTCCCAGAACCCGCATAGTAGAAGAACAGAATTGAGTTCCTCAATGTGTCCTCCACATGTCCACCATGGCATATGTAGACATGCCTGCATGGACGTACAGACACACACACGCATACACACACACACACACACACACACACACACACACACACACCACAATACACACGTCAATTAAGTATATTTAAAATTCTCTATTATTGCTGCTATTCTGTGCCAATAGCAGCACAGGCCCGCTTATTAGGATGTCATGTTGCGGATGACTGGGTTACAGTGTCAGTAAATATCTGCTCTGACAAAACATCAATGTCTAAAATTAATCTCAAACATCGCTGAGAAAATCTTTAAGGCTGTTGCCATTCTTATTTTAAGTATATCCCTATGTGTGCCTTTAGGTCCAATGGAAGGATTCATCTCTTCACCAGACTTCATTACGAGGCAGCCTGACACGGAAAAAATACTCCAACTGAACAGCATACTGGAGTTGTAAAGAACAGCTTTGTCCGGAGGGACAGTCTGGAATATGGGATTGCCTGGGAGGAAGATTCACATGGAATGTCATTATGTCAGGTCCTAGACTACAAGGGGCCGTCGCGTTTACCAAGAAAGAGAGCCAGAGAATATCTACTATCCATGGAATCCCAAAGGGAAACTTTGACCAGGGACAGTGAAGGATGAGCCCAAACGGTCACCACAGATAAGCCAGGGGTGTTGACTGAGGAAGTCCGTGGCTGGCAGCTGAGTGGAAGAGCTTGTGGTGTTTGCCAAAACCAAAACTAGAACACAAAGGAAAAGATTGTCGGTATAGTTCTTTGCCTTCTCCTGCCTTAGCCAGTAGACCTGACACTCACCGCTGAGGCACACAGAATGATCTGGATAAGAAGTAAGCCTGGGATGTGATGAGCAGACAAGGCCAGACACAGTTGGCCCCAGAGCAGTCAGCGACTTCTAGGCTGTTACCAGGTGTGTGTTAGGATTCCTACTCAGCTCCCCCTTCCCCCCCAAAAAAACTTTAGAAATATAAAAACTGATTTCTCTTGCTACATGTATACCACATAATATAAACAAAACCCCCTCAAGAAATCTCACAGTCAAGTGCTGCAAATACAACTCAGGTTCAGAACGCTTGCCAGCATGCTCACGGTCCCACTTCAAGCCCTAGCCACATGAAAAATAAGGAACAGAAAAATATCAAAGATATCCTAGGCTGGTTTCTTCCATGCGGCCCTCAGTCACAGTGCCAAGCCTCCAGGGGGAAGATCCCCGCGCTATGGCATGAAGCACTATTATCACTCCTGAGAGAGGAATCTAGCATCCGAAGTCTCCTGGTACAAACAGGGATATTCTGCTCCCTCTGGGTCTGGTATCAACAAGGTATACAAAAATCTATTCTTGGCTTCCTAATTACTGATATCTTCTTGGTGAAAGTTAATAGCTATTCCAGGCAGACAGCCCAGCTGCAGAGCAGAAAACTGCAGTCCAGGATCTGCCTGTCCCATCAGGTCGGTTAAAGTCGTCTAGCAAAGAGAAGCCATCAGCCTTTAATACCTTAAATTAGCGTGTCCCTTGATGATAGGTGTTTCAGGGTGTCTCGGTGACTGCCGCAATGCCACTGAATAGCTCAGCACCTCCCAGGGCCTCTATGAGGGTGTTCTCTGTTTGTGCTATGGGAAGCAATAGCGGAGATTTATAGTTCTCCAGTATAGCACAGGATTTCCCAGAACACTGGCTAACAGGACCAGTCAAGAGGCTTATTGATGGGGCACCACATTGAAAAGTTTTATTGATGAATGGCTGCATGGGAGTAGAAAAGGCAAGAGCAGGTACCTAAAGACACAAAGGCACCGGTAGCGGGAAGATGGTGTGGAAAAGAAGTAGCTCAAGACATGTGACCAGAGATTAACTCTCAGGATCAACAAAGAAACTTAAGCATTCAGGAATCGACGCTAACAGAGCCCCTTCCTTCCTCTGCAGGGTTTAATAACCACACATGTCTCTCAGCATTCCCCTCCCTTAGACAGACAATATCAGAGTGCTGGCACCAATTTCATGAAATTGTACTGGCAAAAGATAAACAAAGCTCAAGATATAGAAATATATTTTATACAGTAAAAAAAAAAAAAGGAAAAACACACGGAATGCAAATCTCCTGGCTCACAGTTGCACACTCACTAGTTACCCCAAATGAGCTTGCTGCAAAATCACTCCGTTCTCTCCGTAGGCACCATTCACCGACTGGGTGCAGCAGATACGGGCCGGCTCCTGAACTTCCCTCCTCCAATTAAGTTCCACAACCTGTTACCGGTCTGCCAATGGACGCTATTTACTTCGGCTCTGCATCACTTGCCAAGTGCTCACTCAGTGGAATTCCCAGCCAAGAGAAAGGAACAATTGGGGGAGATTTTTGTTAGCATCCTTTCTTTTAAGTTTTCACAGCAGAAGGGCATACATCAACGCGGAGCAGATGCGCTGAGACCAAATGCTCTCATCCTCATGATTACAGTTGGTTCTACCTGTGGATAGGCGAGCTAATTCCACCGCAACTGTGCAAGAGAGGGTAGTATGAACATAGAATGTGCGGTCCTGGAGGCTTTGTTCCCACATAATAGGGTGCTTCATTTCACAGGAACTGGCACACACAGAACACTAAAGCAAACAGCACTGCGTGTTGGGGATCAGGATCTCCCCGCACTGCTTCCAGAACGCCCTGGTTCACAGCGATGTTGACAGAAAATAGTGTGGCATTTCTTATTCCGAGTTGGAAAGTAATGATTCTTTCTCCTTAATGTGCCCAGTGACTCTGCACCCTATTGTTTTCTGCCATTTGAAAACGCCGGAGGATGTCATTATAACTACATGTATCAATATTAAACCTTTGCAAACAGTTGACTAAATGAGCTGTTATTATCTTTGTTTCTGAAAATAGTGTACCTTTTTTACTTCATTTATCAGTAACTAGGTGTAGTCAATTGCGCTTCGGTATTGATCCCAATATCTATACCCGTCACAGACTACCTTTCCTCAAGGTCATGTTGAGGTCGGGTTATGATCAATATGAATTGACTGTCTGCAAATAAATTTATGTGGCTCACATAATTGCAAGTAATACCTTTTTTTTTCAAATTAAGGTGGACCATTTTATGGAGCATATGTGTCTGAAACATTAACAGTAACACCATCCATGTGCATAATGAACCAATCTCGCTAGAATTTACAAGTCCTCGCTGTACCACTGGAAGCTGTGGAAGCTCCCTGATACCCATTTCTAAATAACACCTGCAGAGTTTCAAGCCTCGGGTTTAGTGTTGAAGCTAATTATGTTTTCCAAGCAATGGTATTTTCCTGTGTAATCTCCGTGTGCATCTTTATTTCCAATTTTCAATCTTCATTTCTATCAGTGTTGTTGCGAAAAGTTAGCGGTAGAATATACGTATCGCCATCCCAGTCAGAGGACCGCATTTGGTTTATACAAAAAAAAAAAAAAAACTTTCTAGACCAGAAGCACCAAGCATCAGCAGCATTGCAGAGCGGATTCCAGTGTCATGCCTGAGCCCTGGGCCCCCACACTGGGAGACACACTTGTGATCAGCCTGCTAGCCACTGGATGTCACTGACGCTTACACAAATGGAGCTTAAGGGGCATTTATCTGACTGTAAAAATCATGACTTCGGTAGAAAGCAGTTTAGCTACAAACATTTCACTCAGGCAATTTCTAATTTCAGAAAAATAGGCTCATAAAGCCCACAAAGGCGATACCCAACTTCAAGCGTGATTAGCTTCAGTTGTTTGTTTCAGCTTTAACTGGGATATGAATAAACAGCAAGTTTGGGGGGTGCACTCCGTATGACAACCACTGACATCCTCCTTTAAAGGGACCCTAACCAATCAGGTTTGCGACATCCGAAAATGCATATCAGCAAGTCTAAACCATAAAACAATAACTTTGGAATATCCTCTTAATTTTAGGAGGATTATTTTCTTTTGTAGCAGTATTCCACATTTCACTGTTTTCCCAGGGCGGGAGGAGATTATTTGAAGTATAAAAATGTACTTTTTCAGTAAAAAAAAAAAATATTGTGCTTCAGATTTTAAGCAAGTAATTTCACCAAGTGATGAACTTGTAAAGTATAATTAATGGTGACACACGTCATAAAAGCAACATTGGGAGTATTGTAAGTAAAATGGTTTCCACCACAACCTTTAGTCTCAAATCAGATGGTGGCAGAGGAATATAATTTTCGTCGGCAATTTTATGAATTCTCTTTCTAGGACGTATCAAGAGAACGAATCGGGGAGACCAGCGATGGTCTACAGGGTAAACATGGAAAGATGCAGTGGATTGGAAAGGTCTAACTAAATGAAGGTTTATCTTTTGTCTTTAATGTAGACACAAAGCAAATGCAGTATGTGAGTGGCTTAGAGAGAAGGCACGACATAGAGCAAAGAATTATGACAAATGACATTGCACCAGACACGCTGCCATCCCGAGCTTGAGCCATTTGAGAAGCTATTTTGAATTAATAACGCATGCCATCGTGATTACATTTGCTTAGCAGAAACATTTTAAGAAGTAACAGCCTGCAGACGGAAGCTGAAACAATAGTTCTCTGCCCTTCCATAGTGCATGACTGTCATTTTTCTGTGGAGAAAAAAAGTCCAAAACCTAGTCTAACTAACGCCCAGATTCCTGTTTGTTAGAGTCGGTATAGTCACACGTGCCACAGAATCAAAGTCATGACCTCCCAAGTAAGATACATTTCTGGAAATACGGATATATGAAAGACCGCATCATCCAGCGGTTGCTCACATTGGTAGAACTGAGGCTTCAGAGTTGGAAACGGATGATAGGGCATGGTGAACTAAACTAAACTCAGTGAGTGAAGGAAGCGATTGCCGGCCATCCATTCTCATCTGCCCACACCACACAAAAGGGTCAAGGTCAAGAAAATGTATTCTGTGTAGTTAGAAACTGATCTCTATGGCTGAAACTGATTGGAACACACACTGCCTAGCCAAATCATGAACTGCAAGCTACCGCATATCGCAATTTATTCTGAGTTCAGGTAACTGGGAACACCTGGAATCCCACCTGTGGACATCCAATGTTTGCTGAAAGGTAGAAAGGCAGCATTTGCAAGGAGCTCCCTTATACTCTAAAACTCTATTTCCACCTTAAATAATTGCAGCCTGCAGCCGCAGTAGGTAAGGTGGTCAATGCAATTAAATTGAGAACCTGAATGTATTGAACTTTCTGCGATTATACATGGGTCATCTCTGGACAATATGTTGGCCATCTGGTAGCATCTGTGCCAGAGCCTCTAATAGCGTTCCTGCTGTGGCTCGAGGCCATGGCAGGCCGTGCTAAGCAGGTCACATGTTGTGTCTTTCAGCCATATTTAGGTCACTCTTTGGGGTAGGAGAAGGCAGGAATTGTCTTTTTGCACAAAGCAGATATAAATGAATAAGCCTTCGTAGGTATCTCTAGCTTTGTTAAATAGTTAAGGGGCGAGCATGCGATTGTGTCCCCCACTTGTAGAAAAGAGGTGAAAATACATTCTAAATGTTAAACATTTGTCTGTAAGATGTCTCCCTAAGATGTCTCCCACACCTCAAAAAAAAAAAAAAAAGAGGATCTTTTAGATATGGTAAAATGCCTTTGCCTTTAACAAAACCAAAATGTGGGAAGAGAAATTAAAAATCGATTACTTAGTCCTTATATAATGGATAAAATGCAGACGAACCTTGGGAATCTGGGTATATGAAGTGAAATTTGCGTAGAGGAGACAAGGTTAAACACGCTCCTTTTTCAGACAGGAATATTAGCAGATCATACACTGTTGTGACTGCTTACATATTTTGGCTAGTTGACTCACACAATGTGAAAGCTAGTCCATACAGATTTACATGTCTTCAGAAACGTCTGCGCTACTGAGAAATGAGGGACGGGCTAAAATCAAGATGTGAGCACAAACTAAGACTCTGTTTTAGACCTTCTGAGTCGGTAGAAGGCTTTGGCTTATAATATTACAGCTCCAAAATGCACATTTTAATAGTGAGAACCTTATAAATATTGCTCAAGTTGCCTTGATATAGATTTTAAAATGCAGTATGGATAAGACTCAAGTCCCACATAAGCAATTCCAGTTTGACATCAATTAGTGAGCAGCTTTTACTCTTATAGACATATTTATAATGGAAAGGAGTGCATTTAGACTTTAAGGTCCTGCCAACTAATCAATTTGATGAACTAATTGATAATAAATGTTAATTGACAACTAACAGCACTCAATTAATTGCATTTCAAATGCAGCTCCAGGAAGCTGAGTTGAACATTATTCTAACTCGATCTTCTGAAATAATAGCTCAGTGATGACTTTGCAATAGGCTATCAAGGGCAAAGTGGGCTAGCCTCTTCCTGAGTAGGGTGCCAAGGATGCCAGAGTTAGCCTCACTGGAGACGCAGCTCATGCCCTAATCTCCCCTCCCTCCAGCGCTGAGCGTCTTTCAATGAGACAACATGACTTCATCGAAGCGTCCTGTGTATTCATTTCAGTTTACAGTATGGAACATCACTGCTGGTCTCCAAGAAAACAGCTGATTCTTTGACTTACATACTCTATAACTTTGCTGGGACCACTTAATTTAAAATAACCTAAATTTTTAGTGTACTACTATTTGGTTACAAAATCATCACATTCAGAATGTGTTTTTCTGTGACCCTGTAGCAAAAAGGCTATGTCTCACTTGCCATGCTTGTACAGTGGACTCAGAGAACATGTATGATGTCTAATTAGTGAATTGTGTAAAACTGAGTCTTAAAATGGTTGGTAGATGAAATTCAAATAGGATTGGATTTAAACAGTTGATACATACAAAACACTACAAAGGGTTTGTACAAAGGGGTCTAGGGTATAAGGAAGGACAATGTCTAGCGTGGGCTATACAGGGGAATGAAAAGGAAATTAGCATGAGAGCTAGGGAATCCTAGTCCAGCCTTGAGTGTGTGTGACTTGCCACATTGGGAAATCACTCCATCTTTCAAGGACTTGGTTCTCATGACAGAAATAAAGATTTTGATGGGATAACCTCACTAGAGGGTCTCCATGATTTTGTCATTAATTTTTCCTATTTGAAAGAAAACAATCCTCCATTGTTCTTTTCTGGATATATTCTCCCTTGGAAAAAAAATGTAATAATACAATAGAATCATGTGTGTTTCATCAAGACTGTTACCTTAGAAGTCTTTACGGAGTTAGTAAATGTCACTATAAAGTTAAATAAATGGCAGCCGAGGGAGAAATGAGTTAGGAATAGAGGGAGAGGCCCGGACTTTAAATGAAATTTCAAGTGAGATTTGAGATTTGAGGAGACAGCTAGTGCAAAGAAGGTTCTGACAGGAATGGAAGGAGTTTGGGGGTCAAAGGAAATAAAGAGAGAAACATGCAGGGAAAACGAGGGGAAGCAAGGAACTTTTCAAACGTTTGAATTTCAAGAATGCCATGTAATTGAGTGGTTTAATTTTAAGAAAAGGGAAGAGCTATAATTCTGAAAGGACACAAAATAAACGCCTGCGGGAGTATGGGTGACCTGTGGAGGCACCGAGAAGTGTTGTGATCTGACCGCTTGCAGTGTCTCAGGCCCATCCAAGAAGCAAACGGAACTCAAAACAAAGACTCAGGTTCGGGTGATGTGAATTTTTACTTCCCCGTTGCTCTTTCTTGGATCAGATCCAAATCAAACTCCCCAAGTCCCTAATATTCTGACCAGGAAATACATGGCGACTTCCAAGCATGACTGGGGAGGGGGAGAGAAATTTCACTGTTTTCCCTAAATAAATACGAACAAAGGGCTTCCATGTACCTGCTTTGGAAGGCGGTTCATTCCCCTCTGCCCTATCTTTCATTAGTTACCCTGATTTGGTCTGTGTTTGTGTTTTTAAGAGGGGAAAGTGTATGAGAAGCTGGCCTTGTGACCTGAAGTCACTCTCCCATTTTCCTGCTGAATGCTAAGATGACATGCAGATACCCTGGGGTAAGTGGGGAATCCTATTCCACATGGGATAAAGCCATAAACTCATAGAATGTCATTGTCACGGGCGAGTTCAGATATTATTTCAATAAACTCCTTTGAGCAACATAATCTATGAGTTTATTAAAAGACCCTCAGGTTTATTTGATGGACTATAAATAATCTACATGCTCTTTCAAACCAAACATTTAGGAGACAGAGGAAAGGATTTCAGTTTTCCCCCCACGTCTTCCATTAGGAATGGATCTGTTTGCTGCCAACACAGCATCAGGATGCATTTGCTGGGGTTGGACGGGATCCTAATGAGACTCTGTGACAACCACATCTGGATTTCCCACAGCCTCTGAGTGGCAGGTGAAGGAAGGTGCAGAATCATGCCAACAAGCAAAGCTCCGGCTTTCTGCTTTCTCCTATACCGCAAGTATGTTCATTGGTCCCTCTTGCTGTTCCTCCAAGGAGCACTCTTCGCTTCCTAACCTCCCCCTGAAATGGACAGCTCGGGCTCAGATCACACACCCTCCCTCTCGTCTTCTCTCTCTGTCCTATTTCGTTTCCCCTCTTCCACTTTCTTGAGATCCTAGACACTTGAGTAATGGTCAATAGAAGTTGCTAATGTATTGTTCCAAATGAACTCAAGGCAATCTTTTATCTTTGAGTACAATTTGTTTATCCTAAGACTCATTACAGGTACCCTCCCCAAAAAAGAAATCTCAGATTAATTTAAAAGCTATTCTCTATTTAAAGAGGATACTCTCGCAAAATTATTCACTGGTGGATGATGCCTTGTATGAACACAATGTGAGTACTCATGTTTGCCACATAGCCTAGCCTGCTTTCCACATCAGCATAGATTGAAACAAACTGAAGGAACACTGAAGGGTGGGGTCACCGATGGCAGACTAGCACCAATGTCTGAACAAAGTTTTCAAAGCTAAAAGCAGTACATGAAGATAATTATTTAATCCCAGCACTCGGGAAATAGAGGTAGGCGGATGTCTGTGAATTCGAGGCCACTACAAGAGCTAGCTCCAGGACAGGATCCAAACGAGACAGTCAGAGTCTAAAGAAGAAAACTATGAGCATTTCAGCAGAGGGCCATTATAAAATATTAACTTTCAAAATAATATGACATAATGAAATGAAGACTTGGACCACATTTTTTCCAAAGCAGTTTTTCCTCTTCTACTAATTAGGATCCAGCCGGAGTCCTCCCTGCTAAGGCATTCTGGTCCATCAGTAGATAGGCCTGATTCTAAAGTAACTCTCCCCCATAACAATAACCCAGACTTTGGGGGATAGATAGGATATTATAAAGAAAAAAATTAAATGTCCTCCTGAGCAACTACTGATTTCAGTGACGATTGAAATCAGTTGTCCAGAACTGGCAGATGCATGAATCTCCAAGTTCCAGGCTCAGGACCTACTGCAGAAGGGCCCCACCGAGCTTGGGAGCTTTACAATGGTTTGTGATTCCAAAGTCATTTCAGAATGATAAGAAGAAACAAAATAATGCAGATAAGATTGTAGATTTTTATAACCATTGATCTAAAAATGCACAAAAATATTGTGAAAAAGAATTTTAGAACC
The DNA here is from genome assembly GCF_018167655.1 of Microtus oregoni. Lineage (NCBI taxonomy): Eukaryota > Metazoa > Chordata > Mammalia > Rodentia > Cricetidae > Microtus > Microtus oregoni. Next base: position 2,135,512 of record NW_024543096.1, read on the forward strand.
TATTGAGTTTGTTATTAAGGTGATTGTTTTGTTATTTTTGTCGATTTTCTTTTTTGCTTCATATTGCTGATGATTGAATGCGAGGCCTAAATCATGTGAAGTGGGCATTTTGCCACCAAACCATATTGTCACCTGGTTTATTATTCCTTCCTTTGGAGGTTATAGACTGATACACATGAACATGTGTTATCATTTTCCATTGCTGCTGGGAGAACACTAAAGTGAGTTTTTACATCAGTTTTATAATGGTACAGATCATTCCGAGGACCTTCTTGTTCCAGGCAAATGCTTTACCACTAATCTACACTCCCAACCCTAGAAGTAGCTTTTCCTTAAGGAAAACAGCCATATAAACTCAATGGAGGCTTTGGAAGGAAGCGGTCGTACTCTCTTCTTTCCGCTGCTTTAATGGGAAGCCCCCGCATGGCGGTTTCCACTTTCAGACATAAACTACCACAGTTGATATTTTTCAGTTTTTCTTTTTCTTTTATTATTTTAGGAGGATGGTGTGTTTTGTCTGCCTGTGTGAGAAGCATGTGCATACAGTGCTATCTGAGACCTGCAGAAGACACCAGACACCCTGGAACTGGAGTTTAACAGATGGTTGTGAGCTGCCATGTGGGTGCTGGGAGTCCAACCTGCGTCCTCTGCAGGTACAGCCTGTGTTCTTAAGCACTGAACCCACTATCCAGCCCCACAGTTCAGATTTTTAATCCAGGGAGGTCACAGTAGCTGCTTTCAAGTAGTGGGTATTCTGTGACTTTGTAGAGCAGAGAAAGAAATGTACGTGTTCTGAATGAATTCCCTGTGTAGAATTCACTGCACACAGATAGAGCCAAGTCACTATCACTAAGAACAAGTTAGAAGATCATCCCCAAAATACAAGATGCCAAAATTCTGGAAATCTTTTCACTGATGTTAAGAGTTATCCCACTACCCCCATCTACTATGAAAAAAGCGTGTGACAAGGCTCCATTAAGGGCAGTTAGCCTGCACTGCTCAAATTATTGAAAATGCGCAAATAAAGGAACGCTGGGAACATTGCAACACCCAAGAAAAGTCGGCAGGAAGAGATCGTGACTAAATTTAATGTGGTACCTCGGATGAGAGCCGCAGAAAACAGCAACGGAGAAATGCCGAGGCAATCTAGGTATGTCATGGGCTTCAGTTAGTCACGTATTGTTGTCTCTGTAATGATACTGCTACATGGACATTGTTGACTAGCACGTCCATTAGAATGATAGTGTCAAGTGATAACAGAAGCAATTGGATATGGGAACTCTCTACACTATTTTTCTCATTTTTTGTGTATTTCCAACTGTTCAGATAAAGAAAGCTTAGTTTAAAAATCTCATTGAGAATAAAACTTTACAAAGTAACCTATCTTTTATAGATACCTTTTAAAAGATAGTCACTATCTTGACTTTCTTAAACAGTACTTACAAGACTGTTCTCATCATCTAAAGATGAAGAACATTTTGGAAACAGGTTTCCATCCTTGTGCATGTGATTATTCTTCCTCCCTTTCTGACAGTCTGGAGCAGGTCCTCACTTTCAACAAATTCTCCCCTGTTGGGAAACTGGAAGGCATCCAAAGCACAGAAAGCTTGCATTCATGCTCATATGGTTATTACATAAAGGTAGCTTATATACTATACACTGATCACAAGTTTGAAGCATCTGCAGTCATGATATGTTTCTGCTTACTTGCTGCTGTTTGGAACAAATATAAGCAAAAGGAAAAGACAAATTGGTAAGAAGTTAACCCTTTGACAATGGAAGGATGAAGCCACACGACCCAACGTTACATTCCTCTTTGGGAATTTTGTTCTTACTGTTGAGGTTTTCATTTCTGTTTTTTATTTATTTACTTTTTTGGCTGAGTCTTGTTTTCCCATTGCTCACGATCAAATCCAGTGCCCTGCACAAGCTAGGCAAACACTCTACCACCAAGTTACATCCCTGTGGCCTACTCTTCTGTTTCCAGTGCCACTGGCTCCATCAAGACGCACAAGTATTCATCTTACCACATATACACAACTTTGTTCTGCCCCTCTACGTCCATTGACTGGCCTCTATACTCTATAACAAAATTCAGCCATGCCCATGAGAACAGAAGCAAGTGCCAAAATACACCGACAGGTTGTCTGGGAAGGCAACCGTCCACTCATTTCCTAAAGAAACCCCAGCTTTCTAATGCTTCCTGACCTAAACCCTTGAGTCAACGGCACGAAGACCCTAAGCAACCAGTTGGAACCCCTATCAAGCTATATGCTATTAGGAAAAAGGAAATAGTTGCGGGGCACTAGCAGCAAGCCCCTGCCTGGCTCAACTGCCAGTCACCAGTGACGCGGCAGCCCCTTTTTGGCAGTTGGCCAGAGGAGGGTGCTCTGTTGTTGGAAGACCCTCCAGGAGAGAGGGAGGAAAAAAAGACAAACAGACAACCTCTTCCCTTCCCATCTCGCTCCAGACCTGCGAGGGGAGCCCTTGTGGTGTTTCTCCTTTTTGTCTCAATCCTGTCACTCTTTAGTCTTTGAACAATAGAGACGACAATGGTCTTGTCTAAATGATTTCACAGGCTATTATTCAGACACTCAACTTTTAACATTTCAATTTTGTCATTCTATTTCCACACAAAAGGTGCACTTCTACAGTCTAATGTTCCCAGAATCGTGTCAATGAGCTGTAATAGCTTTCAGCATTAAGTTGATCATTAACAACTACATTATCTGAGGCATAATCAGTCCTTCAGCCTTTTGTGTGATTATGGCATTACCGAATTTGAAGCTAATGGGAGGATGCACTCATAACAACATAGAAAAATATTTATACAGTAATAAAAGGTGGTGAGAGGAAAACAGCCTGAAACATTAAAAATGAATTTAAAAAAACCACTTAGATTTTCTTTCTAAAAGGTGAGCTTCTGAATCAGAACTAGGTAAATGTCATTGCTGCTGAAATGTGACTATCATACCAGGTTGCGTATCGTCGCTAAATTTTTTAGTTAGAAGTGATCTCAACGATATTTTAAAAGAAAAACATACTCATATGGGTTTTTTAAATGTTTTTACATTTCTTAAACTGGAAGGGATATTCACACGACACCTAGTGTGTATGTGGAAGTCAGGGAACAACTTGCAGGAGTAAGTTCTCCTCTTCCACCACATAGGTTCCAGATAAGAAATTCGGGCTATAACAATTGATGGACGGCACTGTTACCTGTTTGGCCACAGTTTCAGCCCCCAAAATATATTTTTTTAACTTCAGTCAATAACATAGGAGGGAAATTCTGTACCTTAAATATTATAGATCTACTGAATCATAAAATTTCTGACAAAGATCAGCAATAGATCAGTATAGATATTGTCTCAAACCTGTATGGTTCTCCCCCTCCCACTGTTTTCATAAGAAATCATTCAAAGCCAGGAAGTGGTGGTGCGTGCCTTTAATCTCAGCAATGAGGAAGGCAAAAGCAGGTGGATCTCTATGAGTTCAAGGTCAGCCTGGTCTACAAAGCAAGTTCTAGAACAGTCAGGGCTACACAGAGAAACCCTGTCTTGGAAAAAAAGAAAACAAAACAAAACAAAAAGAAATCATTCAGAAAAGGGTTATTTCCATGTAGTCATAATTCAATGGTCATGTACACATAGAGTGTGCACGATGGGATCCAGGACCAGATCAGCCATGATGATGGCATTTAGTCTAGAAGTGCAGGCAGAAGCCCCAGTCTTAATGGAAATCTCTGACATGAGAAGATTCTAACGAAGAAAACCACACTTTGTCAAAGAACCAAGCCAATGCTCATATAAACACAAAGTATGAAGCTCACATAGAAAGTTCCTAATCTTTGAGGAAAATAGTCATTCTTCACAAATCAGTCCTATAATAAAATCTTAAGTTCAGAAATAACTCAGAATATCATAACGTTGTAAGTACATTGTTAATTCTCACATTGACTACAGCAGGCCATTTATTTTACTCAATAAAGGAGCTCTTTCTTGTGATATTTACCAAAAATTGTAATAATAATTTTAAAGCTTTTATTAGGTAAAACACAGTCATGATTACATATTGATTAGAGAAATTATCTATTTCTGTGAGTGTGCATGTGTTATATAAATTGAAAATCCTTCAGATAGGGTAGGTGAGTCTTGAGTGCCTTCTTCCTCCTGCTCTGCTCCTCAACCTGACTTGCTCTCATCTCTCTCCTTTCACTTTCTCCTCCTCTTCTTCTCTGTTCTTTTTCTTCAAAATAGTGTATTGTTTGTACTAAGGTGTCAAATTACCATTGACTGGAGAATATAGTGACTTGGTGTTTATGTGTCATTTGTGTGACTTGTCCTGGACCCTGATCTTCCTGCCTCAGCCTCCATCAGTGCTCATAAAGTACTGTATTTTATGATTACATATTACCATGCCTGAAGAATATTCTCTTACTTACCCTGTCCATTATTAGGAAGGCCTATTAAAAAATGCACAATAACTTAGTACACATATCTTAAGTAAAGCACTGCTTTTGATCACAAAACAACCTTCTAAAGCCTTCCAGCTCAAAATCTATAGTTTCTCATAATTTTCTATCCTAACATTGTGCATTAGAAAGTACTGACATATAGAAATACATGACTAAAATTGAATTACTAAAATATGCTTAGAGTTCATTATCTTGCCTATCGACATGGAAACCCCAAAAGTTTACCAGAGAAATGTGAACTATAAGATACAGAAAGAATGGTTTTACTTTACAACACCTTTTGAAATTCTAAGAGTTTTTCAGGGGTGTTTTATTTTTTCTGATTTTTCAATTGTTTCTTCTTTGGATCCTTCTATTGAAAATAGATTCCTTTTCTCATACAATATAGTCTGATATAATTTCCCCTCCCTCGACTCCTCCCGGTTCCTCCCCACCTTCCATCCCATCTGTATCCACTCCGTTTCTTTTCCTCGTTAGAAAAGATCAGGCTTCAAAGAGCTAACAACAAAACACAGCAAACATAAAATAATAATAAGATAAAACAAAGTCCATCACATCAAAGTTGGACAAGGGAAACAAACAGAATGAAAAGAGCCCCAAAAGAAGGCACAAGAATCAGAGATACACTCATTCACACACTCAAGAGTCCCATAAAAATACTACACTGAAAGCTATAACATATATGCAGAGAACCTGGGGCAGATCCATGTTAGCCCTGTGCTTGCTGTTTCAGTCTCTGTGAGTTCAGATGAGTTTTGATGATGTTGATTTTTGGCAGGTCTTTTCCTCCTGGTATCCTTTATCGCTGATGGATCTTACATTGTTATATCTCCTCTTCCAAGAGGATTCTAAGGAAAATAGAGACATCCCGTTGAGAGCTGTGTGTTCTAAGGTCTCTCTCGCAGTGTAGTGTAACATCTGGCTGTGGGTTTCTGTATTAGTTCCCATCTTTGGCAGGAGGAAGCTTCTCCAATGATGACTGAATAAGGTACTGATCTATGGATATAGAAGAATATCATTAGGAGTCATTTTACCACTATTTTTTTTCAGACTAGTAGTATTTTGTTTTACCCCAGGTCTCTGGGCTACCTCGCCTCTAGTTCTTAGTCATCCAGCAGTGTCAGGCATGGGTTCCATCCCATGGAGTGGGCTTTAAGTCACATCAGATGCTGGCTGGTGTCTTAGTTGGGGTTTACTATGACTGTGAAGAGACACCATGACCACAGCAACTCTTAGAAAGGAAACCTTCAATTGTGCTCGCTCACTTACAGAGGTTTATTCCATCATGACAGGGAGCACAGCGACATGCAGGCAAGCATGGTGCTGGGGAAATAGCCCAGTGTCATACATCTTGCAGGCAACAGGAAGTCAACTGACTGTCATACTGACTGAAGCCTGAGAAAAAGACCCCATGGTCTGCCCCCCACAGTGACAACAATTCAACTGGATGTTACCCAGTCCCTTATTGAAAGCTTTGTTTGATGACATGAGCTGGTCAGTTGGAGACTTCATTAGAATTGCCTTCATATAGTTTCAGGAGTTTTTTTTTTAAGATACTCAGAAAACAAGTTACGTTTAACTTTGATATGAAGGAATAATTGTGCTGATAATATACAAGCACAAATCAAGCAGGAATCTTGAGGTGGCCATCCTACCACAATACTGGCCACTGAGTACCAAAAGCCTGTGGCTTCTTCAAAGAGAAAATCCTAAGTCACACATGTTCTTTAACAGAAGACAAGAACAAGTCTCTGCCACAACCCTGATATTCTTTCAGGAAATTGCTACAACCTTGATGGTGTTTTTCAGGAAGCATTTGGGGTTTCTTTCTATAATCCTGCAGTGTTACTGCTATTTCTGTCAGATGACACCAAAGGTGACCATCTACATTCTTCTAGGAGTTTATGTTTGCATGAAGACTGTGTTGTGGAATAATCCTCTTGTGCACTGTAAAGATTTGTCTCTTGAATGGGTTTAATAAAATGCTGATTGGTCAGTAGCCAGGCAGGAAGGATAGGTGGAGTGACCAAACGAAAGATGATGGGAAGGAGAAGGGAGGAGTCAGGAGTCACCAGTCAGATGCAGAGGGAGCAGGACATGAACATGCCATGCTAATAAAGGTAACACCACATGGCAGTGCTCAAACAAGGAATATGAGTTAACTTAAAATGTAAGAGTTAGTTAGTAAGAAGCCTGAGTTATTGGCTGAACATTTACAAGTAATATTAAGCTTCTGAGTTGGTTATTTGGGAAATGGCAAGTGGGAAAGAAACTTATAAGACTTATAAGTTTATAAGACTGTTCTTCTTCTGAACCCATCATCCCTCTTCTACCATATCATGCTTCCTGGCATCTGACACTTACTCCATTCCAAGAAGTCATATGGCCAGAAGACTGTTGGTGACTAGAATGTCAAGGCCTTTCTTACATAATGTCTTTGAACTATGAGCGTTAGTGAAGCAAACATAGATGAAACTCCCATCTTATCTCCAAAATGGCCCCTTTATTACTTTAAACTAATCACTATAAGACTTAGCAGGTCCCAAACATGAATATGTTTTATACCACATGGTTCCAGTAGGGCAAAATTCAGGGACAACCTACCTGGTGAGTAAAGCTTGGAGTCTTCTGTGAGGCTTAACCAGGAATGGATGACACATTTCAAATGTGGCTTAATCATATAAGCAGTAAGTTGATGCTGGGTGTTCATAAGGTCTTAATTTCCTTTCCCTTGGGCTTTCCAGGAGACTCTCAACATAGGAGCTTGCTGTACCCAAAGAAAGCAATCTCAGAGAAGACGAGAAAGGGCACAGTAACTGCCGCTCCAGCATAGCTAGTCACAGATTGCTCAGCCCTATGCAATGAAAAAGAGCTCTACCGTGGCACACTCACAGAAATGAAAGTCATTCAAAACCATTCTACTCTTCATGTCATTACCCATAACTCCCTGTGTCAGGAAGTGGAGTTTCTTATTTGGCCAGTTTGAATCTGAACTGGCCCGTGGCTGCTTTGAACAGTTGAATCCAGAAGTTGTGCTTATGTAAGTTTAGATTTGAGTCCAAGACAACTAGTCATTTGAATTTAATGCCTCCTAGAGTCCTGAGCCTCCATAAAATAAGTGCAGGCTTCTCTGATGATGACAATGGCTACATAAAGAGGAGATAATAGATCAGGCACTTGGTTAACCTAGGCCGTATAGAGCTCTTTCTCATTGTGTAGAACCGACCTGTCTGTGATTTTCTATGCTGGGGCATGAATCACTGTGGCATTTTCCTTCTTCTGAGGTTGCTTTCGTTGGTCATAGCTAGATCCTATATTGAGGCCACAGGCAAGTCTATCCATCTTGTATGTTTCTGAGACAAAAATATGTTTTTGTTTTCCCCTTCCACAATTTGACATGGCTGTTATAAAGACAAAATACTAGAATAAAAGTAATGTCATTTTTGTGATTTCTTCTTGGTAACTGTCTTAGTTTCTTCTCTGATTGTGATAAAACACTCCAAAAAAAAAAAGTAACTCAAGGGAGAAAGCATTCATTTCAGCTCACAGTTCAAGGACATCGTCCATCGAGGCAGAGAAGTCAGAATCACAGGAGCTCGGAACAGCTGGTCATATTGCATCCACACTCAGGAAGCAATGACAAATGTTCATGCTTGGCTCATTGTCTCCTCCTTGGACAGTGTCTCAGTCACTGTTCTGTTGCTGTAGAGACACCATGACCAGGGCAATACTCTTCTTTAAAAAAAGCATTTAATTGTGGGCTAACTTACAGTTTTAGAGACTTGGTTCATTATTATCATGTCAGGGAGCATGGTGACATGCAGGCATGGAGTTGTAGCTGAAAGCATCATCCTAATCCATAGGCAGAGAGAAAGAGCAAGAGAGAGAAAGAGAGAGAGAGAGAGAGAGAGAGAGAGAGAGACACAGAGAGAGAGACAGAGAGACAGAGAGAGACAGAGACAGAGAGAGAGAGAGCTTGGGACTTTCATGGGCTTTGGAATCCTCAAAGCCTACTCCCAGTGACATACTTATTCCAATAAGGCCACACCTCCTAATCCTTCTAATCCTCCAAAATAGTGCCACTCCCCATCACTAACTGGATATTATATCTAATATATAAGCCTATGGGAGCCATTCCTATTCAAACCAACACATACACTCTAAAACCTAAGCCCAAGGTATAATACTATCCACTCATTCCATCCCAAATAACCTGATCAACAGGACCCCTCACAAACATGGCTGGAGTCTAAGTGATACATCACAGGAGTGCCCAGAAGCTTATCTCCTAGGTGATTCCACACTCCATCAAGTTGACAGTAAACACTGTCACCACACCTCATGTACAACTCTTACATTATGATGTAAGGTCTACTGGTACAGGGAATATACCATACACCTTGAAAAATGCCCCCAGTGACTTCCTGTTTTTATTGCTGTTCTTTAAATTACCTTTACAACAAACTTCCTTTATCAGAACCATAGTCACAATGAGCATCACCAAAACAAAACATATATCAAACTTTATCCCAATCCTCAAGGTAGGCTTTTATTTGTATTATGCATTTTCATTATAATACGTATAGCACTTTTATCATTCCCACTGTGTTTATGAAACAAGAACCTCATTTAATCACAAGCTGCATAATAGCCCTTTTAAAGGTTTGTTCTTTACTAAAACCTAATCTATACATGGAAAGCACACAGCTCTCGCATTTAATTTTCTACATTGTTTTATTTTTATTGTTGCTCCTTCAGTAGCATAAAGCATATATCGTGGTTTCACTTGACATTTCTATACATATACTATTGCACTTGGCTCAAATTCATCACACACATCCTCCCTTGACCCCTTTTCCTTCACTTATTGTTCCCCATCTACTTTAATGTAATTGATGAGTGGATAGATAGTTTGATAGGTAGATGATTGATAGATGGATAGATAGATAATAGATAGATAGATACATAGATAGATAGATGATAGATAACAAATAAATGATAGATAAATGAACACATGGTTAGATAAATAGATTTATACAGAATATACAGATTTAGAGTCTACACATGAAATAAACATGTGTTCTTTGTCCTTCTTATTTCCTTCAGCCTCATGATCTCCAGTTCCATCCATTTTTCTGAAAATTTTATTCTTCTTTATGGCTGAATGCAGCTCAATTGTGTGTGTGTCAGTATGTATGTGTATATGATATATATGTATATTGTATATACATATACCATACTTTCCTTTTTAATATTTAATTTTTTGAGATTATAATATAAATACATCATTTTCTTCCCCTTTCTCCTCCAAACCACCCCATGTGTTACTTTTTCCTTGTTTTCTTTCAAATTTATGGCTTCTTTTTCCTTAATTGTTGGGGGAGGTGAGTGTATATGTGGGTGTGTGTTTCTGTTCCTAAATATATAAATATAGCTGGTTCACCCTTTATAATCTAACTATATGTATATTTTAAGGGCTGACCATTTAGCATTAGGTAACTAATTGGTGTGCTCATCCCTGGTGAAAACTATTTCTCCCACTCTCAGTGTTTCTTAACCGCCTGTAGTTCTTTGTCCAGTGGTGAACCTAATACAACAAACTGTCTTTAGCCACCATCTGGTAGTACCTAGCATCGATGGGCATTCATTGTACATTTGATAATGAACAACTTCCCAAAATATGCTTTGCACTTCACACGACTTTGTAATAAAACTTACAAAAGAAATAATTTGCTCACCTCTGTTGATTCTCATTTTATATTCTAAATTTAATATAGTAATTTCATTAATGAAATAAAAGTTTTATATATTTGCCAACTTATTTAAGCCACAAATAAAGGGTTCTCTAACTCCTTCCTTCAGAAACCTTGTAAAGTATAAATGTTCTTACTCATAGAGATACACCAATCATTACCAAAAAAAAAGATAGAGCAGACGCTGTTAGGTCAAGCATGTGCTAATAAAGAACAGAAGTGGTTACACTCACGTGTATTTTCCTATATGGGACTCCAAAGGCCCAAGTATTCAGTCACAAAATTTTGACCATATGTAAACTCATGTAGAACAGATTAGCTGTTCTCTTCCATAAACACAAGAAGCAAATTATAATAATTATGAATAATTTAAAATTATTTTATGAAATCACGGGCCCTAAGTACTAATGATCATTCGGTGGAAATATTCACCACATTATGTGTGTGTGTGTGTGTTAGAAACACCAGGTTCATTGACAGCGACACAAGGAAACCAATTTTGCGCATGCCTATATTCAAAAAGATTTTAGACTAATTATTCTCCTTACAACAGTTTCCATGTTCTTTTTCCTTTTTTCTTACATATGCCTCTACATCTGTGTTTGGAATCCAATTTTTACATCTAATTACAAGCAGAGGAATTTGCCCGTTTAACATCGGTGCAGACCTAAATTATTTTACATTCACACAGATTCGTGGAAGTTTCTAGACAGAAGTATTCTAAAGTTACATAATTCCACGGTTTCCAAAGTCTAAAGTGTGTTGTACAGTCACCCACATGGCTCATCACAACGGAGATTGCTAGACTTTACTCCTACACTTCTGATTCAGTATGCCAGGGGTGAACCCTGGATTTTACCTCTTCAAGAGTTGCTTGATCACACTAATGTGTTTGGGTCAGACACAGACTTCTAGAGTCAGCCACCCAACCTCACAAACTTCAGTATTACAGACTGAAAAGTAAAAATAGTTACAGAAGATGGCCAGTTCAGGCTCCACCTCCTCCATTACTAGGCGTCCTCTCTAGGGTCATCCCCATAGGTTCCAGGAAGTCAGGAAGTTTCCACATCACCCCCAACTGTCCTCCCGTTCCAGCTGTCTCTCCCCACACTCTTTCTCCATTCCTCCCTCCCCCACCTGATCCCTCCTGTTCCTATGCCCACCTCCCCCCAGTCTACCCACATAATCCATTCTATTTCCCCTTCCCAGAGGGATCCATGTGTCTCCCCTAGAGCCATCCTTGTTAGTTAGCCTTTCTGGGCCTGTTGTTTGTAGCATGACTATCATTTCTTAACAGCTAAAGTCCAGTTATAAGTGAGTACATACCATGTTTGTTTTTCTGGGTCTGGGTTACTCACTCAGAATGATTTTTTTCTAGTTCCATCCATTTGCCTGCAAATTTCATGGTGTCATTTCTTAAGCGGCTGTGTAATACTCCATTGTGTAAATGTACCACATTTTCTTTGTCCATTCTTTGGTTGATGGACATCTAGGCTATTTTCAGCTCCTGACTATTGTATACAAAGCTGCTATGAACATAGTTTATCAAGTGTGCTTGTGGTAATAGTAGAGAAACCTTTGGGTATATGCTCAGGAGTGGTATAGCTGGGTCATGAGGTAGCTATTTTTTGAGAAACCACCATATTGATTTCCATAGTGGCTGTACAAGTTTGCACTCCCACCAGCAATGAAGGAGTGTTCCCATTGTTCCATATCCTCACCAGTATGAGCTGTCACTTGCTTTTGGTCTTAGCCATTTTTACATGTGTAAGATGGAATCTCAAAGTCATTTTGATTTACATTTCCCTGATGGCCAAGGATATTACTTGAAATGTTTTTCAGCCATTTGAGATTCTTCTGTTGAGAATTCCCTGTTTAGATTTGTATCCCATTTTTTAATTGGATTATTTGGTTGGTTAATGTCTAGCTTCTTGAGTTCTTTATATATTTTGCATATTAACCTTCTATCAGATAACCAGGCAAGACTTTCATTGGTAGGACTAGGATACCAACTCACCACAAAATCTTTGACCTACAACCTTTTTTTGGCAAGACGTGCTTGCTTGGGCAATGGTGGCTCAGAGCTTGTGTGAGTGGCAAACCAATCACTGGTCTAACATGAGGCCCATGCCACAAGAGGGAGCCCATGCCCATCCCTGTCTGGATGTCCAGGAATGGGAAGCTGTATGGCCCAGAGACCTATGGGACAACCAAACATGACTGGCAAAAAAAAAGTCAATGAAATGATTCCTAATGATATTCTGCTATACTCATAGATCAGTTCCTATCAGTTGTCATCAGAGAGACTTCCTCTGGTAGTTGAGGAGAACAGATGCAGAGACCCATAGCCAAACATTAGGAGGGACTTGGGGAACACAGAAGAGGGGGAAGAGGTTGAGTTTTAGAAACCAGAGGGGTTGAGGACACAGGGATCAACTAAGCAGGGCTCATAGGGGTTCACAGAGACTGAAGTGGCAGTTGCAGAACCTACATGAATCTGTGCTAGGCCCTCTGCATGGGGTTGTTTACCTTGTGGTTTTGTGGTACTCCTTACAGGGGGAGTGGGGTTATCTCTGACTCTTTGTCTGCATTTGGGACCCTTTTCCTCCTCCCAGGTTGCCTCACCCAGCCTTGATATGAGGGTTTGTGCATAGCCTTATTGCATCTTGTTTCACGTGTGTTCAGTTGCTATCCCTGGAAGGCCTGCTCTTTCTGAGGGGAAATGTAGGAGCACTGGACCTGGGGCTGAGGCTGCCTGAAAGGAATGGAGGGAAGGAAGGACACAGTCAGGATGTATTGGATGAGAGAAAATAAAGAAAGAAAACAAGGAATGATGGCTTAGAAAACTTCAAAGATTGAGTCAGTGTTCCTCCCATTCCCAGTGACAGAGCGACAGGATAAGGAAGGACTGCAGCTTGCTCTTTGAATTCCACCAAGCATGCTCTTTGACTTGACATCCCTAGCCAATGAGGTGTGCTGATACAGAAACTTAGCAAAAACATGAGTCACAGGCCAGGACACTGGAAGTCAATATAAACATCCTTTCTCTCAGTCAACAAAATTAAAGCACAGAGCCTCTTCACTCATGGGGGGGAAAAAAAAAACTATTGGATTCAGGTATTTCTTTGTGGCTACTACTCCCTTTTGAAGATCGTTTCCTTCTAAACATCTGAGGGTTTACTTTGCATTCTTACATTGCAACGTCTCTGTTGATAACTTCGCAGTAATTCCATTATGGCAAATCACAGGGTTGTCAAATCTTCAAGGATCAGAAGATCCATGAGTTGACAAGTAGCAGATGCACAAAAGAAGTTTTAAATAACGCGTGTTCATTCGCCATGTGGAGTGAAGGGGAATACCTGTGCCTCTGCAATAGTAAAGCCAGCCAAGAAGTAACGGGGACCATACCTATGGAACCACATTTACCGTCTCCGCCACTTTTATTCAGCGAGGAATCAAAGAAGCCAGAAGACTTAAAGCCTCTTCGGTTTTCAAGCAAGCTGTTTCTGTTTAAGGACAGCCGTTTCTGCTCAAACAGATGATGTCTGATGTCACTGAGCCCGGTGAAGGCTGCAGGCAGATGAACGTTCTCATTGTAATACCGCCACGGTAGGCATGTGTGTTAGAATGTTACAGCTTCGTCAGACTGTGAGTGGAGCTGCTTGTTGCTTCTGTGCTTACAAGATGATAGAAGTTGCTTGCAGAGTTTACACAACCCTGATGTGTTGCGCGTAAAATATAGACAGTCACGTGAAAATAATCCTATTATACATTTTCTCATCGAGAGAAACAGCTGAGAAACCTACAGACCATCAAATTATTACTCCAGTGTTTCTTTAGAGGCAATTAGACCCCGGAACCAAAAGGTCCATCTAAACTACTTGGCTTAATTTTGTTAAGCCATTTTGGATCTCAGTTACAGGTGCTTCAATCTACAGAAAACAAAAACCTACTAAGTATATAGTTTATTACTTTATTGATCACTGCTTTTATAGCCAAAACATCAAAGGTTAAATTTAAAAAAAAAAAAAAAGCTAAGTGAGGAAAAAAATTCAAAATCATCTTTTTTTCATCCCACAGACCCTGATCTGGAATAAGGTTCTATGTCGGACACAATCTCTCTTCTCTAAAAACTCAAAACTCAACAGGAAACATAAACAGAAATTCATTCCACAAGCAAACATTGGTCACCGCCCTCAAAAAGAAATATCAGTATAACCCATTCACAGTGTTCCAAAATAGCCCACTTATTTGATTAAGGACTAAGACTTTAGGAAGCCATCACTAACCATGTTTAAAAGAAACGTAGTTTTCACGTGAAAAATGTCATCTCCTGAAAGAAAACAAAGGCATTAAAGACAAGTTCATATCCGAGTCCTTAGAAAATTATGATGAGAAGTGTCCTAGACAATAGCTCCCAGGCACAGGCACGGAAGACTGTGGGGCAGACTGGAGTCCGGGAAACCTCTCTTGAAAGCACACCTAAAAATGGGCATACACTACTTTCTGTAATGACCGTCAGCTGTTCTAATAACAGATGGCCACGGGAACTGACGACAAAGAGCAAAAGGCTTATGGAGATTTGGAATAGACTTTTGTCCCCAATTCCTGGTGGCCTGGAACACATACTCCAAAGAGTCATATGAGTAGCAGGGCACAAACCTGAGGCCGCAGCAGATGGAAGCATGAACACAAGAGTCGAATGGAAGGAAACAATAAAATTCAAGTCAACAATAACTAACAGGAAATTTGAGATATAATACAGAACATAAGGACAACTAAAACTTTATATTCGATGGTGAAGCTAACAAAGAACACATCTCTGACACAAAATAATCAAGAAAAAAAGAAAGAATTCAAAATAAGCAATATAAAGAATGAAAGGGAGTTTGCTTAAGTGATTAAGAACAAGCTGAGCATGGCTGCCAGGGAACCAGATAGGCTGACTGCAGGCCTTCACCTCTCCCTCTGTTCCCCCAGGCCCAATCCCCTACTCTCATCCCCAGCTCTACACCAGAACAACTACAAAAACCTCTCCCCATCCCATCTCTAGGGGTCTAGTGGATCCCACAGCTCTTACCCTCTGAACCTCTCTCCCGCCACACTCTGCTTTATCCCAACTCCAACAGGAATTCATTACTAACCCACAGGCCATTCCCGCCAGGGAAGCAGGTAGACTATAGATCTCCCCTTCTCTCTCTGGGCCTACAGATGAAATCCTACGGTCTTGCCCTCACTTCTGCAACAGACCACCTGATATGGCCTTCCTTTTTTCCCCGGCCCCATCTTGTGTGGATCCCATAGCTCTTGCCCTCCTAATCCCTCCCTCAAAAAATAAATAACCCAATTAAAAGGCAGTCAGAGACCTAAACAGAATTCTCAGTAGAATAATCTGAAATCGATGAGAAACACTATCAGGAAAATGTTTGACATCCTTAACCATCAGTGAAATGCAAATCAAAATGACTCTGAGATTTCAAATTTTCACCTGTTAGAATGGCTCAGATCAGTAACACATGTGACTGTTCATGCTGTCAAGGATGAAGGACCAGGGGAACACGCCTCTATTGCTGGTGGAGTGTAAATGTGTACGGCCACTTTGGAAATCAGTGTGGCAGTTCCTCACAAGGATGGGAATTGATCTACCTCAAGACCCAGCTGTATCACTCTTGGGCATATACACAAAGCATGCTTCCTTCTACCACAGAGACACTTCTCACCTGTGTTCTATTCCTAGTAGCCAAAAATTGGTAAAAACCTAGATGTCCCTCAACAGAAGAATGTATAAAGAAATGGTTGTACATTTATACCATGGAGTATTCAGCTGTTAAAAAAGATGTCATCATGAAATATGAAAAGAAAATAGATGAAACTAGAAAGCAATCATGATGTAACCCAGACCCAGAAAGATAAATATGGTATGGATTCATTTACATGAATTACTCATTAAGTAAGCAATAGCCAAGCTACAAGCTGCAGATTCAGAGATACTAGGTATAGAGGAAGGGACTAGGGAAGACACACAGATCTTCCCTGGAAGGTAAAATGGACAGTAGGAGGTCCTTCTATCTTTGTGTTGCTTTCATTGGTTAATAAAGAAACTGCTTTGGGCCTTGACAGGGTAGAACTTAGGTAGACGGGGAAAATTAAACAGAATTCTGGGAGGAAAAAAGCAGAGTCAGGGAGAGACACCATGGATCCGCCCTAGACAGACACTGGGAACTTTATTCGGTAAGCCACTGCCAAGTGGCAATACAGAGATTAATAGAAATGGGTTAAATTAAGATGTAAGAATTAGCCAATAAGAAACTAGAGCTAATGGGCCAAGCGGTGATTTAATTAATAAAGCTTCTGTGTGGTTATTTCAGGGCTAAGCTAGCCAGGAAGCTGGGACTAACAAGCGGCCCTCCTTGCAACAGTAAAATAGGATAGATTTTGTGGATGGATTTTAGGCAGGGGACATGGGAATGGAAGGACAGAGTGGGGAAGGGGAGGTACAGTGTGGTTGAAGGAGGGAAAGAAGGGAGAAACAGAACTTCCGCCATCACCCGCTCTGAAAAAAAGATAATCATAAGAACATATTTCAAATCTAAACATACATTTGTCATACAATGTAGCAAATCTTTTACTGGGCATTTATGCCAGAGAAATGAGATGTGGTCACACTACAATTTGCATACAAGGGTTTAATAACAATCTGTGTGCCCTTGATGGGTGAATAGGAATAAATTATGATGCAATCATACCACGGAATATATACTACTCAACAGTATAAAATAGATAAACTGTCACCATGAAACAATGCCAATAGATCTGCAGACAATGATACCGAATGAAAAACGTTAATGCCCAAAGGTCACAAATGGCATGGTTTTATTTCTACAACACTTACATAATACCAGATTTATAGAAACAGAAGACAGGCTGATGGTTGTCCAGGGTTTAAAGGATCAGAGCAGTGAAGCACGTAGCTATAAAAGGCATTATGAATGGCTCTTACAGTGATGGGATGCTTTGTGTCTCAGTTGGACCAACGTCCGCGTTCTAGCTGTGATTTGTACTGGACTTTAAAAAAGTATAAATACTAGAGAAGCTGAATCAGTGGCCCATGAGGTTTCTATTATTTCCACATGTAAATCTATAATTATCTCAAAATTAAAAAGCTTTATTGAAGACAGATTTTTTTTCAGAGAACTTTGAAAAATTAATTTAAATCAATGTAAGAAAGTGAAGCAGCATGATGTCGCGGGCTAGGAGAGTAAAGAAGCACGTAAGCGTTTGCTCAACATAGACTAGGCCTTAGGCTTCAGACCCAGCATGGCCAAAACCAAAGCGTAAAGTAACAGGGATGGACCTACTAAAGACTAAAGAAACAGAGGGTTCTCTCCTCCTTCAAGTAGAAAATGGACAAGTAAATCCTTGTTTCAACTTCTGAAGAATTTGGAAATCTAGTAAAAGAAGGAAAATAGATTTTTAAAAAGCTAGGAGTGACTTGGGAAAGGAATGGGCTGCTGCTTTGTGCTGAAAGAATGAACGTTATGGTGTTTGGAAGTACACATCTGCCATGCCTACACAGGCTGCCTGTACACATAGCACAGATTTCTAGGGCCGGAGCTTGCAATAGAGAACTCACTCTCAAAGGATGGTGTTTGTGGATCTAAACCTGTCTGATAGTTTTTCCAACCAGCATAAAAGTTGCTTTATGCTACAACTACCTCGGTTCTTCTAGCTTCGCAGACAGCTTTGATGGGTCGTGTGAAAGCACAGTATTGGCTGGGGTGTCCTAGGGCAGGCAATAAACAACATTTAAGACAATCAATACATAGATCAAAAAGTCTCTGGGAAGGCAGAGTTTAGGAAAGTTAAGCGCTTCTGTGTATGCCAAAGGCTCAAGAAACCCATGTGTGGGCTCAGAGTGGGATGAACACTACAGAAAGATGGGGAAGAACCTAAGATTTCACCTCTGGCTACTCCCCAGTCCGCATACAAGCAAGGAAGGCTTAAATGGAGTAACAGAAAAACTGAACACCGGGGAATCGCTACAATACAAAGAAAATGTGCATAAAGACCATAAGACTTTTTTTTTTCTCTTTTTCAAGCCCAGATGTCTAAGATTACACTGTTAGAGCACAGGATGATACCTGAACTTATAGACTACAGACGACGTTTGACCAAAATAATGCATGGGATTGAAAAATGGTTTGGAAAAGCCAAGCAGCCAATAAATGACCACCATCTGAAATAGAAGAGCAATAAACCCTTAGGGGATGGAAGAAGAGGAAATCTAAATTTTAGTGTTAGAAGCACCTAGTATTAAATGAACATAAAAAAGAAGGTGTGATAGATCCACAAGAAACTAAAAAGAAATCAGTAGAAATTGTCCGCGCAAATGCCCGACAATTTGACTAAGTAAAAAGCTAACCAAAGTCTATTATGTTCACTCAAACAAGTAAAAGGAAAGGGCTAGGGGATTAAAGAGAGAGAATAGAATCCCAAGAAACACAAAGAAAGCATCGCGGAAGAGACAGAAAACAAAAGAGGTGGCATAAAAGAAAACCAGGTTGTTGTGGTGGTTTTTGATTGCACTCTGACATTCCCAAGGCTACCAATAAAGTTTGCTTTGAATCAGAGGGCAGAGCTAGCTACTGGCTAACCAAAATCAGTTATAGAGGTTTTGGAGGGCCAAGGACAGAGAGAGAGAGAGAAAGAGAGAGAGAGAGAGAGAGAGAGAGAGAGAGAGAGAGAGAGAAAGTAATAGGGAGGGGTTTAGAAAGATTCTCATCCCCTTTTGGATCAAGGAAAGGGAGAGAGGAGGTCACCGCTGGCTTCTCCGCTGCTTCTCTGATCATTCAGGTTCTTACCTCAACATCTGACTCCCGATTTTTATTGATAAAGAAAAATTAGGTAAAGACCTAACCAGGTAGAAAGTGTAGACTTCAAAATTAACATGACTAAGATGAAGATGTCAGCAGAGGGTTCTAGCAGAGAGGGATTAGACAGGAGGATGAGTAAACCCAAAGAAAAGTCAACAAAATATGTCCACTCAAGAAGCAGAAGGAATGAAGAAAAATGAAGCATAAAATCCGTTAGGATACTGCCACGGAGGGTGCTGGATACACAGAATGAGAATTCCAGAGGGGAAAAAGGAGCAGAGGGATGGGTACCTTGAGTAAATGGTGGCCACCTACATCTCAAGTTTAATGAAAGATATATAAACCTACATATTCAAATGTATTTATGAGTTCTGTGCAGGAAAAATGCAAAAAGACTTATTCCAAGGGACATTAGAGACAAACTTTCAAATATCATCTTGAAAGCAGCTAGTGAAGGTCTCTCTAGAAGGGCCAAGCAATGCAGGCAGGTGTTTCTGTAGGAGTGGGCTTTAAGGAGTAAAGAGGGGAAGTCTCTCCTAGGGTGAGTTTCTAAGTCCTGGTGGCACAGGTTAGCCAGTGCCATCCCAACTCAACTCAATCCTTACACTGTCTGTACTATCCAGTGTCTGCTCATTTCATCCAATAACAGCAAACGGGTAATTTTTCCCCTAGTAGCCATTGTAAGCATTCCCCCAGGACACCAGATCATGACTGTTGTAAGTCAAGTATCCTCATTCTGTCTTGTGAGGGTGGGGAGAACACACGACCACAGTCTTCAACAGGGACAGAGGATTCCCTTGGAAGGGCAGGTAGGCACGTTCCATTTGGTTTAGTGATCAGCAGTTTTCCTTTCACTTTTGGTGGCCCCTCGGGCAGAATCCAATGTCCATTCCTAACCATCTATAAAACGCTCTTTCGGGATTCCAGATATCTCCTCTGACCCATTGAGTCCCTCTCTTGGTGATGAAGCATTGGGTGACAAGCTTTTCTTCACAGAGGCCTCCTTATCTGCCTCACAAGATCCTAGGGGGATGCCCTTGGTTCTCAACCTTGGCTCCCAGTCACCACCAGCAAAGGGGATCCATCCTGACTGACACACATCTAAAGGCGCCAACTCACACCCAAAATTACTGGTGTGTCTTAGCACCCAACATAGCCCTTATACTCCCTAGATATCAAACAAAACAAAAACTTTTACAATTGTGTGGAGATATAAGAAGATACCCCTCCCCTCTTCCTCCCTGCCTCCTCTTTTGTTCTCTCTCTCTCTCTCTCTCTCTCTCTCCCCCCCCCCTCTCTCTCTCTCTCCTCCTAACCTACCAAGGACTCTAGTCCCTTCCAGTCTTTCAGATTTTATCCCTCCAAACTTCTCTTATCGAAAACTGATTGCTCACAATTCCTCCCCTCGATCCTGCCACACTTATTCCTTTACCCCAATATTCCCCAGTATTCCCCAGACCCTCTTCACTCCTGTCCAGAGACTCTTGAATATCTCCTCCCAATCCCTGTTGTGGGATATGCAGTGGTCTAAGATAGTGCCTTTGTCAAGGTAACCTTCTTATCCCCACACACAATCAACCAACAGGCAAAAACAGGCTAAATTAATAGCCCTTACCAGAGCCTTCCAAATCACACAGACATACACACACACACATACACACATATCATTAATGGTGATAAAGACTCCAAACATGCTTTCCATGTCCTGCTAAATCACTCAGTCATCTAGTAAGAATGAGAATTTCTAAACACAAAAAGCAACTTAATTACAAACCCTTCATATATCCATAACCTCAAGGCCTCTCTTTTGCCCTCCGAAATTGGTTTGGTTCATTGTACATCAGACCAACCCCTTCATGGTCAGTAAAGGTGATAGTCATGCTGTCATGGCAGCCTGTCAAGGTGCCCTTTCATTCCTTCTGACTCCCTCCGTTTCCCTCCAGGCTACCCTACCACGTAATCCAGATAACAACATACTTAACCCACCTCAACACAGCACATTATTTTTTACTTACATCAAATATTTCACTCCAATACTAAATTCCTTCTATCATTTCTTGAAACCTGCCTAACTCTCACCCCAGCAGATAAGATTTTCTTTACAGAACCGAACCCAAATCTCCAATAAATGTCAGCCAACTAACCCAACCTCTACAGTTTGGCCCCCATCTTTCCCACTCATCGAGTTATAAAGACCTGAAATTGTAAGAGTCTAAGAAAAGTTTTAAAGTTGTAAATACATGTTATAAAGGTCTAAGTTCTGAGGATATGGAAGCTTGAATAAGCTGTGAGGGTTTGAGAAAGTTTAAAGTATAGGAAAAGTTGTTTTGGTTTTCTTTCCCCTCTTATGCTATTGTTTGGGTTCCCAAACTTTTACTACGACCCAACCATAAATCTATTGCCCTTTCTACAATATGAATTTCCTGAGATGAGCCAAAATGGTAATAATAACATATCTAAGACTTTTATCTCATTCGTAAACTTAAACAGTCTTGTTAAGCTTCAGGGAATTGACTTGGCTCCACCTCTCACAGGTCAAACGGACTCCAGAAAAGTATGCCTGTCAGTCAACAGCCTATTTCTAAGGGTGGGATCTCTCCTATTTTCCTGGGTTTAGGGCTCCTCTCCCCCAACTACCAGGACCATGTGCCTAAAGTTTCAAATGTACGCTCAAGATTCCCCTAAACTCTTTAACTTTACCTCTGCCCCTAGTCTATCTGTCCCAGCAGATTTTAAATCAACTGCAGACTGCTCCCTGAACTCAACAGCCTCAGATGCTCCCTTGGACTCCACATCCTAGATAGGTCCAAAGCAGCTAGCCTCAGATGGTCCAGCCTCACAAACTGCTCCAACGCTGTCTGCACTTCCATAGCCCCAGATGGTACCTCAGAGTCTGGACAGGGACTGACACAGCTTGCTCTTCCTGACCTTGACCAACATTCTGGGCTTGCTGGATACCTAACAATGACACCCCAATATCAGAAGGAAGCAGCCAGAGAGGATGATGCCCACTTATCCAACACCCTATGACCCAATAATAAAACAAACAGGTAGGAATGGAGAGCTTTCTAGCAGGCCCAAATATTGCAGACAAGTTTTCCCCTCTCCCCTTTCCTCTTTGCTACACCACTAGATTATGTACCTAAAGCTAGCCTCCAAGGCCTGTTCCCTCATTTGACCACTGGCTCAGTCCTGGACTAAACACCAAGGTCTAGCTATCAAAATTCATTATTTGGCTACAGTGGCTAGCCTGTCCAATTAGGACTTACCAACTCATATTAGCACAGACTTCCCATTTGCTCCTTAAAAGCCCACTCCTGCAGAAACACCTGCTGTCTGCCTTTGTCCATTCCAGAGGTAGATTCCCCTATCCTGTTTGTGTATTTATTTATTTACTTACTTATTTATTTATTACCCCTCCAGGGTAATAAATCTCATTTGTACTGAGAATTTGGTGTGTTCTGAGCCGACTCGATCTCCACCACTTCCAAGCACAAAGAGAACAGCAACTTATTGTATACAAAGGATTCTTAAAAATAATACGATTGCAAGCTGATTTCCTTCCCATGACTAGGGAGGCCAAGGGCTCTAGAATGACACATTTCCACATCAAAAGTGGTAAAAGAAAAATCACCCACTAAATTTATCCCTCAAAACTGAAGGAAAACTTAGGACAACAAGTAACTAAACTAGTTGAATCAAGAAGGTAAGGAAAGAGGCTAGAGAGACAGCTCAGTTGCTAAGTGTCATAGAGGCAGGAAGACCTGAATGTGGAGCTCCAGCACCCACATAAAAGTCAAGTATGGTGTGTGTGTGTGTGTGTGTGTGTGTGTGTGTGTGTGTTCCAGCCTGGCTATGTTCTGTTAAGCCATTGGCTGAAAGCAGCTTTTTTATTAACCAACAAAAGCAACACATATACAGAAGCACTTCCCACACCAGCAGAGAGAGGGATATAAGGCAGGAGGAGACAAAAGCTCAAAGGATTCAGTCTGAGGATTTGTAGAGACAGGATACCCCATTCAGTCTGAAAATTTCATAGAGGTAAGAACTAGTGACTGGCTGCTCTGTTTCTCTGATCTTTCAGCTTTTACCCCCTGATATCTGACTCCAGATATTTTTATTATTAAGACCAATTATAATTCATGCTACATGGAGAGCAAGGAAAGCGATAATCTTGATTGAGGGAGCCATTATGGGGTTAGCAAGAAACCTGGCTCTAGAGAAATTCCCAGGAATCCATAAGGATGACCCCAGCTAAGACCCTAAGCATTGAGGACAGTACCTCCTTTATTTAAACATGTGCTATGCAGCCGGGCGGTGGTGGCGCACGCCTTTAATCCCAGCACTTGGGAGGCAGAGGCAGGCGGATCTCTGTGAGTTCGAGGCCAGCCTGGTCTACAAGAGCTAGTGCCAGGACAGGCTCCAAAGCTACAGAGAAACCCTGTCTCGAAAAAAAAAAAAAACATGTGCTATGCAATGTCAACATAAATTTACAAGTACATATACATTTATATACATATATGTTTACTATACATATAGTAAACCTTAAGGAAATTGAATCCACAAACAAAACAAGATAGTGGTTACATTGGGGCACAGAGAGAGAATAGGGAGGTGATGTCTGAGCAGGAAGTCTTTCAAAGGCTTTCAAAAGTAAAAGGAGTTCTTAGGCCGACTCTAACAGTGATCATTTTACAGTTGGCAAATGCTACCCTCCATTATAAATATTCTAGAATATTGCATTTCAAATATGCACAATAAAATATACACTATTTTGTTCATAATAAAAAGTAAAATTGGAATATCTAGATGGGATAAGAAGGTAACACCTGTTTAAGGAAGGTCACATTTCTGCACACAGAAGGCACTCCCACTAGAGGGGAGAAATGAGTTTCTCCCCTGGGCAATGTCGTGTGGTCAGGTTCAAAAGAGAAGCTGTGAGGATGCCACCAACAGAACGGCCGGACGGTGGGACACCTGACCCTGCTGCTCTCTGAGGCTGGCTTGTTATTAGGAAAGACAGTGAGGACCAAAGAGAACTGTGTGGGACCTTTTACTTGAGGGGCTTCCAGGAGGATGGGAGTAAGAAGACAGAAAGAACCCAAGCCCAGGAGGGTTAAGAAGTCAGAGTTTGCTGAGAACTTCATTTCCCGGGGAAGTGCATGTGATTGGAGCCTGCTGGCATGAAATAGACAGGAACAGCCTTCTGAACTTAGAGAAATGCAAAGGGTTTGAAACTTTTGGAACTGTAGCCATGAGAGATACAATAGGGAAGAAAACAGGGACAAATAAAAAAGTGTGCCAAACAGTAAAGCAAGCTCAGCTAAGGCCGGATGGCAGAAATCCATAGCAGAGCCAGCTGGCATGATTCGTGACCTACTCCAGCAACCTTGGTCATCACTGAGCTGTTATCAAGGTTGAAAATATTATCATATCTGAAATACACAATTACACATGAATAACACATACACATGGTCCACCACAGGGCTCAATAACTTGTCAGAGTTTCCTTGAAACCTTAGATCACACAGAAGAGGCTTCGGGAAATCATCTTCCCAAGGGCAACAATGCTTTTACGGATGGCTTGACATTTCAACCTAGGTGGAGTGGAGTCTTCAGGTTCTGATTGGTCAGAATTTCCAAAAATATGTCAGGAAGATTAACAGGGCAAATAGAAACACACACAGCAGGTGACAATCCCGAAGGATGGGGTATTGGCCATTATCTATCCCTCTCCTCTCCACCTCTCCGGCTTCCCTTCCTTTGCACTTTTGCAGGCAGAGGCGGCTCACTTGAGGGGTTGGCCAAGCCCTCACCGTCGGCTGCCACATTCGGTTTAGGCTAGAGCCATCACTCACCCATTTATCACTACCCAACAGTAGCCTCCTTCAGATAGGACATCCACGGAACACTGCCGCCTTGCATTGATTCTTTTCCTGCCATTATGACTTATCACTTGTCATGGTAACTATGTCTCCTTGCGACAGTCCTACTACCTGACCCCCACTCTTCTACGAACCCATCATCTCCACTGATATCAGGGCAGTCAGTCATCTTATGGAATCTCCTGCTATTGACTTCCGTCTATATAGAAGCTGCTAGCCCTGAGCAATCGAATCCCCTAATATGGCATTGTTGTCACTTTGATCAGAAAGTTTTATACTATGATCAGAATCCTTCTGGCCACAGAGAAAGGAATGGCATTTCTTCACTCTTGAAGCTGGACTGCACAGTTTCTCCAGAACCAGCACTGGATGTGTTCTGAATAAAGTGTTTCCAAACTGAGGCAGCTCCTGTCGCGTCCAGGCCGTGCAGGATTCCACCCACACTCGGGGACACTTGTTGACTTCAGTGCCTCGTCCTTCTGGCTGCTTTATGATGCTCTTCTACTGCAAACCTCCCCTCTTCCTCCTTCTCTCGTGTCCCTTCCAGGCTGCCGCCTGTGTATCCCAGGAAATCCGCTTCATTCTTCTGTTCTGTATACTCAGCTCGATCCTCCAATCATGGACATTTTGAGCTGTCATCTGTGCCCCCTGCCAGAAATTAGTGCGTTCACAAAGCAAAAATTCTCTAATAGGGAGAGAGAAAAACAGAAACATGGCCCTCCCCAAAGAAGGTCACTCAAAATGGAGACAAACTCAACAACCTGAACAGCTGGAGAAAGTAGTCATTGCGCAAATGCCAGCATCCACGTAACTGCATTTCACACGCACACAATGTGTGTGTGTGTGTGTGTGTGTGTGTGTGTGATTATTCAGTTTTTCTTAGCCAAACAAAGAAAGGGCAACAATACATTGCAAGGGGTACGTTCTCTGCAGGTAAGATGGGAAAGAGTCATCAATGAGGGTTATATGGTAAAACAAAGTTGTTTGGATTTTTGAGGCACGTTTCTAAGAATTTGCCAAATAATTTCTTCTCGTTGAATTCCCCCCTTAACACGTGCGCTTAGATGCTCACAATGACTGACAGACACTGCCAAAGCTGACCTGCCCACAGTTCAGCTCTGCCATATGCTCGCCGTCACTGCTCACAGTTTGTGAACCCTCATAAATTATTCTCCAGCTGACTAACCTCCTGCATCATAAAGGGAATGAATACCTGTCTGTTTTTGCAAATACTGTGTTCTATTTTTCCTTACTACTCAGAAGTCTGGATAGTAGAATAAGTGATTACCAGATAATTGAATGATTTAAGGGGGAAATAATGGATGTGCCCACCCCCTAGAACCTATCACCAATATTTTCTACTTAAATGATGACCCTATTGAGAAGTTTTTCAAACCGTATTCATCAGATGCGATTTCTGAAGTATATTATCTCTTTCAACTGCCTAGCAGAACTGTTAAAAAAAAGGCTATCTGTTGTTGCTTAGAAACCCCTATACTTTGAACGTTGGGTGTGTGTGTTTATGTTTGGGTATGTGTGCAACATAGTAATGGCTAAAAATACACATTCTAGCTAACCTTTGTCTTTAAAGGTGAATTTATGAATTTCTCTTTCAAGTGTGTTTAAGCACCCAACTCTCCCACTTGCTGCTTGCCCTCAGTTTTGAAACTCCATTTTTCAGGCACTAATGTAGACGAAAGGATGTTGTGGTAGAAGGGAAATCTTGGTCCCCAGGGTCTTAGGTTTTACTGCCATATAAACCCATGCACACCGTTTCCCTTTTGTACTTAAGAACATGTCTTCAACTTTTCCAGTTCAAGTTAAATAACTAAGCTGATGTTGGTGCTTTTTATTTTGCTTTACTGGAGCTTCTTATATTTTTTTTTGTATTTTTGTAAAGTAATATTAAAGTCTTAGAAAATAAAATAAGAGATTCCCTAATTTTGAAGTATTCTGGGGAAGGACTAACGTTGGACACTGGCTATGCTATCTTTTCCCCCTTTGTTTTAGCTTAATGGTTAGCCTAGAACTCACTCGGGAAGTGAATTTTATTGGCCAGTCTCAGTTGTTACTTATTAATCATAATGTATTCTCATCTCTTAAGGGTGCCATGTTTATATCAAAATATTATAAGACAAATCAGACACCTTAAATATTTATAACTCTCAATTATTGCGTAATTAAATAATTTGCTGCTTACACTTTAGCAAAACTTACCTCTCCTCAAATATTTTTCTGAGGATAAGACTTGAATCATGATACTGAAGAAAAATTACTTGCAGCAAGTAATAGAAGTGAATCATGAAAATAGAATTAAAATGGTTTGCTAACAAGCATATGTTCACTTCCCCTCTGACAGTGCACTTTGGATGATCTGAGAGAGTCTCACAATACCTAACTGTGTTTTCACTAAAGCCTCTTCTGGTCCTCTGAACTCTTAAGGAGTGGAGGATGGGGCAAGGCATGCGTCCATGGCTGCACCCACAAGACTTTCTGTTCATCTGCAGCAGAGGAGCCGTGGGCAGCTGGCACTCTTCCACGGGGAGCGTCAAACACCACTTGCCACGTCGCGAGTTTCCTCCGGCAGCAGATGTCTGGGAGCCGCTGCTCAGGTCTCCAGCTCCACCAGGCCACCTGCACAACATATTTAATGTACTCGCTCCAGTTCTGTTGCTACTTATGAAAGATATTTTTTTTGCTTAATTTTCCTCTGAACTCTTGTATGGTCCGTGGAATTTTTGTGTGAATGTCTTCAGATTGTAAAACTTAGTCCTCAGGTATTCCAAGGTAAAACCAGATCCCGTACGTTCGTTATCTTTTGCCAACTTCCCCAGGTGCTTCAGGAAAATACATCCTCTGTCTGTACGGTTACAGTCAAATTCTGTTTCTTAAGAAAAAAAATAATTTTCAAGAAGCATCTTTGCTAAACAACAAGACTGAAAAGTTAAACCACTAACTGTTCAATTGCTCGCCTTCTGCATCCCTCCGACACTACCAAACTTGAAGAACATGCTTTTACCAAAAGTTTAAGCTGTGGGTGCAGTTCTCTGTGAGCATTAGCGGGAAGCATCCTGACTCTCGGCGGCTGCTAAACTGACACTTACAGTACCATTGTGTCTGTTTAGTTTAAAAATGGGGTTGATAATGATAATGCTCTTCCATAAGACGATCTTCTACTTTTTAATGGCCCCTGTAGTTTCCCCTACACAAATGACTAAATCCTTACAGAATCTCTGTCTTGATTAGCACTCCTGCTAGTAAAATTTCACATACTAAATCAGCACCAGCTGTAGCAAGAAAGAAAGAAAAAGGCAAGTGTAAATGTTCCATATGCCCCACCAAATTGGCATCTGTGTCAGTAACCCTTCTTTTTAACTATTGTGTACATACATTCTCTTAAGTGTTTTGTTCACAGAATACTGCTAACAAAACTCTCTCTGTTGCCATATCGATGAAGGAGCCTGCCCTTGGTGTTATTCAATGACAAACGCAGAGTCTCCTTCTCCTGGCATGGTCCTGGACATAGCTGAACATTCTGTGTAAGCTTATTCGGATTAGTGAGCCCTTCGTTTTACATCTGGGCTCTGTAATGTCACACGGCCAGGTCTTAACACAGCTTCTCGACAGTTGTTCTTTATGGGCAGCAATGTCACAGGATGTGCGAAAGACACCCGAATTGTGTTGTCCACCTGGCAACTTGGGAGACCGGACTCAAAACCACTAACTTAGAAGCGGAGGGGAAACACTTGTGATCCTTCTCACGTGTCCACCCGAGATTGCTTAAGTTGTGGTGTGTCTCTCTATGGCTATAGATATCTATCTATATAGAGGTGTATCAGAAATAGCCAGAAAGATATGTCTAGGGTGCTGGCTAGTACTTCTTGAACGGTTGACCACTCAGATTTTATTAATCATCTGAAAAACAGTAGGCGTGGCCTACAGAAAAAGATTCAACTAATCAGTGTAATCCCGCACCAGCCACCAGAAAGCTACTGTAGTGATTTGAATGTGAATGTCCCCACTAAGCACATCTATGTCAACACTTGGTCTTCAACTGGCGGCACTGGTTAGGGCAGTTTAGGAGGTGTGATCTTGTTGAAGTATGCCACTGGAGGTGGGCTCTGAGAGTTTAAATCCTCACACCACTTCCCGTTTACCCTCTCTGCTTGGTACTTGCAGACAAGAAGGCTCAGCATTCCACTCCAGCGGCCACACCTCTGATTGAAGCCACGCCCTCCTGTCATGATAGACTGTTTTCCATTAGGAACAACGGTAAACCCAAATAAACTCTTTCTTCTGTAACTTGTCTTGGTCATGGTGTTTTATCCAGGCAACAGAAAAGTAACTAATTCAGTTACAAACAGAGGAGAGTCTACAAACCAACGGCATACCTACAAGGAGTATCAACAGATAGATGTCTCACAGGTTAGTAGTGTGGGGTATGGGGTTCTGATGGTGTGTGTGTGTGTGTGTGTGTGTGTGTGTGTGTGTTTTCTTATCATTGAAACACCATTAGCTTGGAGAAGGCCAGTGAAGACAGAAAAGAAAACTGAGGACACCATTTTTCCTAGTGACTGATTCTCCCTCTGCTATCCCTAGGGTCTATAACACTTTATTTACTTACTCTTCTGCCTTTCTTAAATCTGACAGCTCTGTGGATGGTTATCTGTGTGGACCTCTATCCGCCTGCTATAATATTAGAGCTGAGTAGATACCAAATAGATGTTTACCCACCTCAAAGGCCAAAAAGTTTTGTTATAAAGGTAAATGAACTAGTTGGTGAGCAATTTACCAACTCAATCAAAGAAGAAGGAGACGGAATGAAAATTTCCGCGGCTCCCCTGACAGTTTCCTACTATAAAAATATCCTTTTCTTAAACATAATTCTAGAGCTATTGAGATAAAGTGAAAGTTCAATCTCATAGTTTTTTTATCTAAGAATAAAAAAAAGATGATAGTTTAATGACAGGTTTAAAAACTTTTGGGTCGTAAGATGCAATTTATTTAACTCTGTAGTGGGTGGTTGTAAGAACATGTGGGAAAAACATAATTATATTACATTTTTAAAACAATTCTTTTTAAGAATGATTCTTTTCCCTGTGTGTTCAATTTAAGGCATGTATTCATTGTGCACAATGTAAGGTTTCATAAAATCACTTTCACACAAGTTGACACGTGCTTTGACCATATTCACACCACTCCTCGTCATCCCTCTTATTCACACCATACTCCTCCTTCTCATTACCCCCATATTCACACCATACTCCTCCTCTTCTTCATCCCCACATATTCACACCATCCTCCTTCTTCTCATTACCCCCATATTCACACCATACTCCTCCTCTTCTTCATCCCCCCATATTCACACCATATTCCTCCTTCTCATTACCCCCATATTCACACCATACTCCTCCTTCTCATCATCCCCCCATATTCACACCACACTCCCCCTTTTCATCATGCCCCCATTTTTCCCATTCAATCCCCAATCTCACCCCTACTTTTACATCATGTATATGATTTCATGTATCTGTAGAAAGCCTAGAGCACACAAATAAGAGAAAATGTGAGATATTTATTCTTCTTAGTGTGACCTACTTCCCCTAATATATGATGACATTCATTTTCCTTCATGGCCAAATAAACATCCCTATGAATATGGCTTAAAATTCTCACTGAGCAAGCATGGGGACTTGAATTCAGATCCCAACATCCATGTGGAAAAGCCAGCATGACAGTGTATGTCTATAATCCCATCACTGGGAAAGCAGGGTAGGAGGATCATCCAGTTCTAAGTTGAGAGATTGAGAGATAGACTGTATCTTTAAAAATGAAGAAAAAAAACCAAAACAACAACAACAAAAAAGCCTATAATGCAAAGATCATAGAAGACATGAACTATTAACCCCTGGCCTCCACAAGCATAGCACCATGCACACATTACACCACACACACATGCACGCACACACACACACACACAATTCCATTGTGTACACTTGCATATTTTCTTTATCTGTTCATCTGTTGACAAACACATAGGCTGGTCCTGTCAGTTGACCACTGTGAAGAGTGCTAAATAAACATGGATGTAACTGAGAGTCATCTGGGTTCACAAGATAAGCCTTGAAATAAGAAAATTCATTCCATTAAAAATCAGTGCCTTCCCTTGGGAGGCTGTAGCCGCTCTCCAGAGCTGTGAACAGTGAAGCAAGCTGCTGAGGCAGGAATCCCTGCACTGAGGCGTTTATAGGAGTTGATTCCGGGCTCATACACATGGAATTCAATGACCCTACAATGACATTACAGCTGCTCAGTGAATATAATTGACCCTGCTCTTGAAATACTTAGTCATAATTGGTACTAGTCATGACAAAAACATGTATTTCTACACTTCTATATGCTCATCAGGGGAAGTACACACATTTTTAATATATTCCCAAAAAGTGATCATAACAGTGATAAAAAATATGTTTTTATATATTTTTGTTTTTGTTTATTTGAGAAAGGCACTCATTATATAGCTCTGGCTGCCTTGGAACTTACTATGTAGACAAGGCTAGCCCCCAGAGATCTATTGCCCTCTGCCTCCCAAGGCTGGGATTAAAGGCATGCAGCACTACGACTGGCTGGTATATGTATTTTAAAGCCACTCCTGATTAAAATTTTGTCTTTCATTTTTGACATCTTGGTTGGCTGTCTACTTAGTTAGCAGGCCCTCCTCTTAGTTCTGTAAAATGTTTATTTTAATATGGTTGTGTCCATGAAGAGTTATATAGTGATGTGAGCTTTCTTCACATGACAGGCAAAAGCGAAAATGAACCAAGACTCAATCAATCCATAAGACTTTCCAAAAACATTGGTACACAGTCCTTCTATATTTCAAAGCGTGGAGTCACTGGCACCCAAAGAGAGCAATAGTGGTATAAGCTAAGGTGACCCACAAGTGGCCTCTCTGCCTGGCCTTTTTCTGTACCATGCTAGCTTTATCACCAACTTCTAAGGACCTGTGAGCATGGTAAGATACAAGCAACTATAATCTAAATAGAATCAAACAATTGACATTATAAAAATAGCTATCCTATTTGATAACTACAAGGCGTTCAGAGAAGACAGTAAAGTTCTGGAAGATAAGCAAGGCGTGTTGACATTTTAACTTAGAGCATTGGCTTTTAGAGTCTAAGTACCCAAGGTCTTCACGTAGACTAGTGCCGTCCATGTATGTGGACACTGGTGGTCCCGGTTTTCCTGGGTATTCGTAATTGCGGACGTTATTCACCAACAGCTACCTGATTCTCTCGAGAGGCATAGTGGGGTACTTCGGAGGTGGTGGCTGGTTCCAAAAAGGCCACAGCCAGGTCACGTACTATTTAAAGCACGATTTTATTTAAGACAACTTTCAAGCGTCTCTTTCCCCCTTTGCCGTCTATGATTACCCCATTTCAGCTTGCCATAGAACAGCTGTTTAGATATCCAGCATTTATCCGTTCTCCGCATGCATCCAGCCCAGAGGGATTGTTAAGCAGATCATTGTTTTAATTCTGGCTCCATTCCAGGTCCCCATTATTAGTGATCCTGTCTTAACATTTACTGTTCAGTTTGGCTCACAGGTGATGTTGATTAAATTGGATATGCCATCTGGGGTGGGTTTTCGTCTGGTAGGCACATTCAAGGCTGAGCACACCTACTGCTACGTTTTGGTCTGAAGCTTTTCTCATATTTGATGGCATTCTGGATGTGGTTTTTCTGCCACCTGGGTTTCAGGCTTCCTCGTTTAGCGGTTGTTTGAAACAAGGCAATCTACTTCTTATGCGTTGTCTTGTTTTCTAAGGATAAAATGAGAATATTCATCAGTTCGGTCCTTCATTTGGTTCCTTGTTCATTTTTAACTATTTTTGAAGCAGGAGTGGAGAAATCCAATATACATGTGGGATGGGAGTAGAGAAGACACAGACGCAGGAAGTCGGCAATGCATCGTCACACTCTGTGCCCTGCCTGCCTCTGCAACAGATAGAAGCCAAGAGCTTCCCGAGGAAAGAACAAAATCACTGACCTGGGCTATGAAGACACCTTCAGCTCTGAACTTTGCTTTCAGCCATTTAGACAATGAAAATATTCATATAGGCTGGGTGTAATGGCACTAGGGAAGCAGAGGCAGGCAGATCTCTGTGGGTTTGAAGCCAGCCAGATCTACATAGCGACACCTTGTCTCAATACATGCATTCATTAAATAACCAGACACCCACACAAAGTTAACATGCAGCTATTTTGCTCCCATCTGGCAGAGGACTAACAAACATGTCCAGTTCACCTGTCTTCTGTTTGTCAATTTCAACACGCAAGACAGACTTGGACATGCATGTACATACCACAGGGGTTGTTTTGAGACCCAGTGCCATGATATGTAAGCAAACATCCTTTAACAAGGTGGAGAAGGTGCTGTTTAAATGTGTTTTAAATGTGAGTGATGCTACCTACCCTGTGTGCTACCGTGCTGTGATAAGGCTGAGAAAATATGATAATGTTAGAAATGAAAGCACCAATAACTGTGAGAGCAGTGGCAGCCAAGAGTTAATTTGGCTCTTACAATGGGCTAGGCACGAGTCTAAGTGTTTTACGTGTATTTGTTCATTTAATCCTCAAAGCAACCAATCTTCGAGGTTCTGGAGGTGAGCCGTGTGAGAGGACTGAAAGTTGACCCATAAAATGTCAATTTCAAGTGATTCATCTTGTTATTACTTGCTCGGCTTGCACAGGAGTAAATGAAATGCAGAGAGATTAAGTGACTTATTCAAGGTCACGGAGTTTGTTAAAGGTTATTAGTTTTGTAATTATTTATAAATATTCTTAATTTCGTGGGGTGCTCATGTTACAAGAATAAAAATGCAGTTGTCTAATTTAGAGAGAAAAATAACTTCTTAGGAGAATGTGGAAGTGCCGGCAGAATGGAGGAAGCTAAATCACAGATTATTTCCAGGACCCTACTGGTTCCCATAGCATCAAGAGCATCAAGAGCTGGCCTGTCACTTGAATGGCACATGACTCTTCTGACTAGTTCCCCAACCTCTGCCTTTTCCCTTTCTTGGGCTATATTCAACATGATGGAGATATGGTTGATGCCAAAATATAGGTCAACACCACCATGCCTAGCCATTTCTGTGGCTCCATCTCACTCAGAAGCAAAGTCAACACTGTCACACTGACCTCCCAGGGCTATGCAATCTGACTCCAGGCCTGGGCTTCTGCCTCAACCTCTGTCTGTTCTTTTCTTCCTTCTCTCAGCTCCATTCTCCTGTCCCATGAGCATCTAGAGCAGAATCCCAAGCTAGGTTGCTGTATCTACAGATCTTCCTCCAGACTTCCGCTGGGTTCCCTTCCCTCTCTCAATGCCCCATCTTTTTCCATACATCATCTCTGAGAAGCCTTTTCAGACATACTTAAAATTTCCATCCAGGGGCTGGAGAGATGGCTTAGTGGCCAAGAGCACAAATTGCTCTTCCACAGCACCTGGGTTCAACTCCCAGCACCCACATGGTGGATCACAACCATATGTAATTCCACTCCCCATGAATCTGACGCCCTCTTCTTGCCTTCGAGGGCACTGGATGCACATGGCACACACACATGCATGCAGGGAACACCCATACATACAAATCAAAATTATTTTAAAAAAACCTTCAGTCCTTTGCCACTGTGAACCTATTTCCCTGATCTCCTTTATTGCTTCTAGTTTGTATTTACCATTGACTTATATACTGACTTGCAATTATAATTGGACAGAGTCTATGAAATATTATTAGAAAGGAGATAGTACTTTTTTACTCGGTATTTAGCACATAAGAATGTGCGTTGCATGAATGAATTAGTAGATATTGAAAAGTAAAGCAAGTAGAAAAAAAAATCTCCAACTATCCCAGTTTAACTGAATTTCGCATCACTGACAGATTGAGGAAGACTTTCTGAGTCACCAAAAACAAAGGACGAACAACCAACATTACTGCTTCTGTTTCCAGAATAAAGGGGAATGGATTCGTGGGAAGTAGAGATCGGTAGCTTTGCCCACATCAACACACACGGATCTTGACAATCTCCACTTTTCACTGTGTTTCCTGTCGTTTAATACATCGTCTTATGTTCTCCAGAAAACCGTGTATTACCATGGAAATTAGGAAACAAAATCAAAGTACAGACTCATTGTTTCCATTTTCATTAGGCTGACTTTCTATAAATGTAACTTTAAATACACATCGCACAGTGCTTGAAGAATCTATGACCATTATATCAAAGTTTTTAATTCTTGTATTAGCTTTCTTGTAACCAAAAAAAAGTCCCCGATACTTCTCCATTCCGTTCACAATAATTTTATCATGTTGTCCCTGCTAATAAAAAGATAACTTGAAGAAACTGGGAAATACAAAAGTGTGCAATGCACCTAACCAAACTGCCTCCTTGCTTCTGTACAGTGCTACAGACTGAGTCTCTGTTATCAGGGCAGATGAATATTCCAACACATTTCATACCATAAATGTCATTATAGCATCATATCACTTTACATCATTCTGTCACTGCTGCAGGAGTGACATCAAAGAATTCTATGCAAATCGCTCTACAACTTTTGATCTTTATCACACTGTGTACATGTAACATGTACATCTTTACAGGCCACATTGGTTTCCTTTATCTTTATCTTATTTAAACATTGCATTATGTTTACTTATGCAAGCATCTCACCTGATTTAGCCAACTCTTGAGTAGTGAGTGTTGCAATAGAAAACAGGATGGCAATTTCTATCTTTATTCTTTATACTGACATTTTTAGAATAAAGCCCAAATACCCAAATCCTTAGCAAAACTGTAAATATGTTCTACATTTTAATACTTATTTCTAGAAATTTTATAGCAATCTGTACCCCTATGAACAATACCCAGTGCTTGCTTTTAAAACGCCACGTGTACCATTATCTTTATTCTTCATTTATTTACTCATTTCTGCTTTGCCAGGGCTGGGAATATTTACTTTAATCAGTGTTCTCAAAGTACGAATCTACTCGTAGCTTGACAATTATAGGTTCTACACACCACATCGTACTAGATGCCATCTTCACTAAAATTTGAAATCTGGCAAATAATTCCAACGTAAGGTTCCAACATATAAAAGGCCAGCGAAAGCCTGACCATGGACATAAACGCGATTCCATAAATGAAAAACTTCATTTTACCTAATAGAATAGCAGTGGGTTCGAAGAAATTTTTAAGCCCATTTTCAGTAGGACTAGACCTTCTTTGAGGTGGACAGATGGATATAGACCAAAGAAAAGGAAGAACAGAATGATAAGTCAAAGACGACAACTGTATGAGACGGGCCACTGCTTTCAACTTCCTGTACTTGGTAAACCCATTGCAAGGAATTCAGTTTCTGCCTCTGAATATGTGTCAATGGCGTCCTCAGCAGTCACTGAGACTCCCCCTAGCTATATCAGAGACTACTATTTGACATACTGGAGCTGCACAATGATGCTGCTATTCATAAACATGCAAAATTGAAATCCGAATTTCTGATATGAATGGCCTTCTGGGGAGTTGATATAAACATGACCAGGAAGAGAGGACTCCTGTAGCTCCTGTAGTTGGTTGTCTTGGTGTGGACTCCACGAATCTCTTCAGAAGCATTATAAGCCAGAATGTCATATATTTAGAGGACAGTCCTGTGTGGGGTCAATTAGTGTTAAATGCCATAGGCGGTGGTTCTGACCCAATAGGATTGTGCCCTTATAGGAAGTAGGAAATCCTTGCCACTCAGGACAGATCAAGGTTTGAACATAGATGTCTCAACCATGGTGCTGGGCGAAATTGCCACCCTGTCCATGGTATTTCATTAGAGCAGCTTAGGCAGACCAACACACTCTATTAAAAGTAGATTTTTTTTTGTTATAGATTTTAACCTACAAAATAGACTCTGAATGTTTATTCTCTCATGGTCAAGCGTGAGAGCAACTGTACTATTTTCCACCTTTGTGTGAAAGCCTTACTTAGGAAAAGTAACATCTTAGTCTCGTTCCTACTGCAAGCAACTCTCTACATAAAGCACCGTGCACCAAAGAGTCATGGCTGGAAGCTCTATAAACTAACAACTAAATCAGATTTAATACTTGTTTATCATTATACTGACTCGTCGTCCATAGGTTCAAGTTCTAGCTAGAAGATTCTTGGAGGCAATCTTCCCGTGGAATTGTGTACATGTTAAATGACGTTGAATATGCCAACTTGAGTGAATTTTATTTTAGCATAAAGGATGGCAATAAAGAGATCATGACATTAAATAAAACATTCAATTTTGCCACCAGCCAATCGCCATTTTCTCATTTTTCTCCAAGGCAAAGTCATACAGGTACAGCAAAATTTATTGAGTCAAAAAAACTCCCGTGTCATTTTACAAAATGTTGAAAAGTCTATTTTGTAGTTGTTAGCCACGGGCACTTACCAGTCAGCCTCTTCCTCTGCCTTCGCGTATGTATTTCACACGAGTACCATGTACTTCTTCGTGACTGGCATTGGCTTTAAGAATGGAAGGTCATTAGAAAGCAGGGTTTAGCGCCCTCATTTTAATAATAAATACAAATACGCACTTCCCCGGTGCTTTTTACGCCTGCCTGCAACAAAACAGCTGAACAGATTGCGATGAAATTCAGACTGACAGTCTGACAAAAAAAAAATCCCTTTTTGTCTAAAATCTGGCTTCCATAGGTTTGTGCAAATCTAAATATTTGATTTTGCACTGGAAAAGGAGCCAGTCTTATGTACAATTTATAAAATAAATGTGTAGATACATGTTTTAAAATCCCTAAATTTTGTCAACACATACGGTCTAACTTTCAAGAGTCTTCTCCCCCAATTTTTTGTCTGTGACTAGGGTGTGTTTTCCCCATGCTTTGCGAGGCTTTGGCTGTTTTTCTAATAAAGAGCCCTTTTGCAAACAACGTTTCACTCGTGATTTAACAGTGGCTTCAGCGTCACAGTGCCCTTTGCTCAGCAGGGAGTGTTAAGCCTCCCCCGTATTATACTTCCAAGACACTCTGGAGCTGGAGTTGAGAGATAGACTATTTCCTTTGATGTTCACAGCAAACAAGTTTCAGCCACTCGGCATTCAAACAATTCCATCACACCAGGGCCAGGGCTGAACATTGTACCAAACTTTCTAATTATGCCATTGTTCTATTGACTCTGTGAGATTTGGTGAAAATATAATAGAATCGACATGAATCTCTTTTTCCAAATAGGGCATCAGATTATTGGACTTGCTGGTTTCAAATCTCTTCGTCAAGTCATAATCACAATAAAAATGACTGACAAAAAAAATTAAGGTATCTATGATAAATTTCTTATATGTGTATTAAGGTGTTTATTGCACCAGACATACATATGACCAGACAATACATAAGTATGTGGAAATCATTGGCTGGATATTATTTTACCCTCATGTTTTGTGTGTGACTATTGTTGCCAGCCTCATGGCCTCAAGGGATTTCTCCATCCTCAGATGCACCAAGTTCAAACTCCTCCTTTTATATGTTTTCTAAAGTTTATGGAGAGCATAACTTTTCTTTCTTATTAATGGGGGTGGGGGGCATGTGAAAAGGGGATTAGCTGACCCCACTCCAAGTAAACAACAAGCCAAAACAAGAATGAAGCAATAACAATGAGCCTTGGGGAATTCATGTCGTCTCTGCTGGTTTTAACCTAGACCATTTGCCACGCTACGGGATCTTGTGTGAAGGAAATGGAAGCGACTCATGGGGTTGAAAAAAAGTATGGGCTCAAAGAAGTTCACCCTGTGCCACGCACTGCTGAGCCAGAGCAGTCTGTAATTATACAAGTGAATATCGTTCGGGTGTTTTTGGAAGATGACAAAGATGCCCGGACAACTGATGCTCGAGATGAAGTTGCGCAGATTGTCATGACCTGCCTCGAGCTGCCTACCCACCAGGTGCCCCTTTCTCTAAGGCAATGAATATTCTTCAAATGGGAAGGGAACATGGGCTGCTGTTTGATGCTGATGACATTGAAAATTTGGGATAACAGAAATCCCATCATTTTTCATTTGTATGCAAATTTTTCTGTTCCAGAAATTAACCCCTGGACCCCACGTCAGTTTCCATCTCTAGGAATTTTCTTTGCCAGCACCACACAGAGCAGACTTCTCTCTCCGCTAAGGTCACCAGGCTTCCCTCCTTTAAAAGGAAAGGCTTCTACCACCAGGTCAGAATGCCTCTTTGTTTTCTCTCATTACTGGGGGATAAAGGCTCTGCGAGGCAAGGCCTGCTGTAAAACGCGCGGCTCTAAGGGCCAGCGCCATTGAAATGCAAACGGTCGCTACTTTGACCAAATAACTCTCATTGACCACTTGCCTAGCGTTAAGGTAAACCCGTTACAATAGACCAATCCTAGTAGTGACCTTTTCAGCCAGGTCTTCAACTGTGAAAAAGGCCTCTTTGTTACTTCGCACCTTAGACAAATGTCATCATCTACATGTGAAGGGGACAGGGGCTTGAGGTTTTTAATTGATGTGGATTTAATTATGCTAATTTAGACAGCTGTAAAGCATTTCAGGATAGCAGCATAATAGGGCAAACAAATGCAGGTGCCCTTCCCTGCAGGGGCTTAATTTTTAACCTAGGAACTTGAAAGGGACAGAGCTCAAAAGCCAGGACAATTTAACATTTGTAGATTTGCGGCTCCCACTCCCTCACTGAAATTTTTAGCAGGCTCTAAATAGTCCTTCTTAAACACTTGTTCTTATTTAAGAGCCCCAAGCCCGTCATTAATTAGAATAGAAAAATTTAAATAATGGATTTATCAAGAATTAATTCGAGATAACAGCAAACTTGGATTGGAGAGTTTTTAAGTGACCTTTATTTCTTACTCAAAAAATCATAAAATGGGAATGATAATTTTTTGAAGTAAAAATTACTACTTCAAGGACCATTATTCGTAAGTAGGGCAAGATTCTGATTTTTTTTTTTTTTAACTAATGACCAGGTCATTTTACCTTACCATGTATTTATTGCCCACTCTTGCTCTCCCTGTTGCTAAACTGAAGACTTGACAGTCACCTTGGCTGGTACCAAGTCACAGTTCTCTCCATTTCTGCCTCCTGCCAATGCTCTCGGTGGGTGAAGTGGAAGCGGTAGAGGGTTTGGGTTTTAATAAGAATGGCAATGAATCCTGTGTGTGCTACAAACACAGAAGAGCCCCTGGCCTGCTGGCTAGCCTCTCTGGAGGAAGGCTTGCTCCCTAAGGCCAGGCTAAGCCAGGCCTTGCGAAAGAAAATGGGAGAGAAATGTGAAGACCTT
The DNA here is from genome assembly GCF_018167655.1 of Microtus oregoni. NCBI lineage: Eukaryota > Metazoa > Chordata > Mammalia > Rodentia > Cricetidae > Microtus > Microtus oregoni. The sequence goes on from NW_024543096.1 coordinate 2,175,844, forward strand.
TTATGGCTGTTTTGTGGCTTGTCTGGGCCTGAAAACGCCTCAATTCCTCCCATCTAGATCCCCACCCTGCAAGGCCCAGGGTGTCACCACAGACACAGCTGCAGGACAAAGGGTTTTCAATGAATCATCTTCCATTCTCCCTGCCAGGCCCTGCTCACCCTGGTCACCCTTCTCCTCTGTTTGTCCTCCTTTGTTCTGTAGTAACCAGCTGTGTAATTAGTTAGAGAAAAGGGGCCCAGAAGAAGACCAACGTCTCTGCTCTTTCCAGAGGGACAGAGTGGCCCGCCTACTTCTTTCCGGTACACATACGTTTTGGTGTGAATTTCTAGTGTTTACTAATTCTTCTGTCTTCAATAAGTTGCTTATGTTCTCTGAATGAAACTAAATGAAAGAATCACTTGTAGTTGACAGGGCTATGGAGGCTGTCCAGGAGATACAGTGGAGAGCATCTTGACCACAGGCCGCATCTCCCAGAATTCTTTGCCTCTCCCAGAATTCTATGGACATCCTCATCACAATGTTTTATTAACTTTTAGTAATTCCCTCCTTTCAGTTTATCACTTGATTTTCCACTCACTTCTGTTTCTCCTCACAGATTCTTTGAACATTTTTTCGTCTTTTTCATAGACTCTTGTTGTGGTGGTGAGTTTTGTTTCTTTTTTTGTTTTTGAGACACGTTCTCTCTACATAGTCCTGGCTGTCCTAGAACTCACGATCTAAACCAGAACTGGCTTCACCACTTTCCTTTTGGGGGTTCATAATAGGAGTGGAAAGAACAGAAATTGATCTCAAAGGAATAGAAAAAATTAACACTCTATATCCTATAGAACACATTCACTACTTTTCTGAGCCAGGCATGCCGGTGTGCACTTTAATCCCAGCTCTAGGGAGGCAGAGGCAGGTGATCTCTGTGAGTTTGAGGTTCGCCTGGCCTTTATTCTGAGTTCTAGGTTAGCCAGGAATTACATGGTAAGACCCTCTCTCAAGAAGCGAAACACACACACACCCTTTAGAAAACATTCTGGCATCATTTATTTAAAGAAATGCAAAGTAGGATAAGCATATAAATTTACACCTGTTATTTCTCCTTATCCCTATGTCATGCATATAATCTGAAATATAGAATCAATGACCCTATGGAGGGTCCAAGGCTTTACCTCAGTGGCATAGCATGTGCCTAGTATGTTCAAAGTTCTGGGGTTTGATCCTCAGCACCACAAAATGTAGGTGTATAGAGATTGCAAAGTGGACTGGGGCAGATGGGATTCCAGCAGTGACTGGGTTCTTTTCTTAGATCCTCAGCAATGACAGGGACTGTCTGAACCATGGCTGCCTTTTGATAGTGCAGTAATGTTAATTCATAAAAGCTGCGCCCACCAATGGGCTTCTTATTTCCGGTGACACGAAACCCGAACGAATACAAACAACCCCCTCTCTCATCACATGAAAATTCTTTTCATTGTATAACAAAAAAACATAATACATAGCTGAGCTTTTAAAAAAGGGATGAATGTCTCTATTAAAAATAGAACTGACAAGCCGGGTGGTGGTGGTGCACGCCTTTAATCCCAGCACTCGGGAGGCAGAGGCGGGCGGATCTCTGTAAGTTCGAGACCAGCCTGGTCTACAAGAGCTAGTTCCAGGACAGGCTCCAAAACCACAGAGAAACCCTGTCTTGAAAAACAAACAAACAAACAAAAAATAGAACTGACAAAGTCACAAAGAGAAAGTTCTTCAGATGAACAAGGATAGTTAATATTTCCTATTTTATTTGTTCATTCATTCATTCTTTCACTCGCTCATTTTGAGATGGGTCTTATGCATCCCTAGCTGACCTGAGGCTCTCTATGTAGAGCAGTAAAATTACCATGGCTTAGATAATTGGAGTTTTTCTTCTAGTTACCTTTAATGCATAGACACATACCCTCCTCTCCAGTTCTTTCCTTATCTTTTCCACCACTTTCCCTTTTCAATTTTATGTTCTCTTTCCCCCTCTCCCTCTCCCCCCTTCCTTCTTCCTCTGAGTCTCTGTCACTCTATCTTGTTTCTGTGGGTGTTTATCTGTCTCCGTCTTTCTCTGTGCGTATGCCTCTCTCTGTGTCTCTGCTTGTCTCTGTCTGTCTGTCTGTCTGTCCCTCCCTTCTCTTTCTCTCCTCTTACACACTAAGTCCATTTGGTGCTGTCTTGCATGCGCACAGGTAGCCTCTTAGGGCCTGCAGCCCTGAAGAGTACTAACTTTCCCTCCCCAGCAGCCATCCCTTGCTACCGGCTCCTCAGCAGCAGAGACTTTATATCTCCTCGGCGATGGGGTATATCTTCTTCGGCGATGGGGTATATCTCCTCGGCGATGGGGTATTGGTTGGCTTGATCATGCGCTGGCCTTCTCGGCTGCTGTGATGTGTGCAACTGAACTGCAATGCCAGACAAATGCTGTTTGGCTTTGGTGTCTCCTCCAGGCTTTTATAAACTCTTTCTGGACACACCCACTTCAGAGGTGATCCATGAGCATCAAGGGAAGAGATGTGACCCAAATGGCTCATCTAGACCTGAGCACTCTTACTGTCTGCACGTTGACTGATTTCCACTTTATTTTTGAGCAGGGTCTCTCACTGGGAGGTCGCTGGTCAGGCTAGGCTGGCTGGCTAGCAAGCTCCAGGCATCTGCCATCCACACCTACCCCGGAACCACAAGTGTAAGTAGCTGTGTTTGGCTTTTTACCTGAATGCTGAGGATCCAGGCTTGCTTGGCAAGCACTTTCTAGAGCTCTTTTCCTACCCCATATAACATAATAAATGCACTACTTTTCAATTATTTGTTTTTACCGTGATATGTCTAAATGTAGATTTGTTTTCATTCATCTTCCCTTTCTATACCTGCTTATAGATAAATGTGGTTTCTGGATTATTTCTTTTACGTTCGGTCTTTGCTCTATATTAGCTGGCGGTACTTTATCCGGGTGTATCTCGCAGTTTCAGGGGTTCCTTAGCTATTGATTAGCTGTTGAGCCAGGACTGTATTTACGTCACCAGATTTCTTTTTCTGTAGGTTTTTATTTTTCAAATTTAGCTTTCCTTGTCATTAATGTTTTGTTCTTTCACTTTATAGCAGTTTTGTCTTTTGCTTCTTTTATTAGTTCACATATTTACAGTTGACTTTGTCAAGCTCCAGCATCTTAGGTCTCCTGCTGGGTTTACTTAACCTTCCTCAAGGAGAATGGTCTGCTTGGACTTCTTGTCACTTTGGGGCTGTGAGCTTCTCTCCAGCTGTAGGTTTCTTGGGCACTGGAAGCTGTCAATGGCCATAACCAGTTAACTTTTACGCTTGCTTTTTTTTTTTTTATTACATTCTATCTTTGATATTTTCTGGGATCTTAGGTAGCATAAATACACATTCTACAGGATATATCCAAAAGAGTTTAGTAGTGAGACTCTTTGTCCTTCCTGTGTAAGGAAAATAAACATGTTTTTGTTCACTTGAGCCAGGTATGGTGGTGAATATCCTTAGTTCCAGCACTCAGCGGACATGGCAGAAGCAAACTGACATTTAGATACCTAGGCTACTGTAATGGCCATTGGCCGAAAAGTTTTACTTTCCAAAGAGTCTGTGGAGGGTAATACTAACAGAGCCTCAAACGCTAATCCTTGTGTTGTCTCCTTATACAAAGAATTCATGTTGGCAATACAACCTTTTAATACTGCCCTGACTTCCAAGATGCTGAGTAGATCCACCTGAAGTTCCATCCAATAAGACAGAGTTGGAAGGCAAATCCAGATGTTTTTGCCTTCTCCTTGTCTAGAGGAGTAGCATCTGTCTTTCATCTGACAGGCACTATGGTTAAGGAAAGGACACTATACTGACATCTGTCCTGACAATACTGAGTTGTGGGCCCCAAGCCAGTTGATATTTACCTCTAACATTTGTTCAAGATGGGGAAACTTTTGGATTAACTCACATTTCTGTCTCTTCTGTAAATTGATGATGAATATATCCCTAACTGATGGAGTTATCCATTAATGTGGAATTCTATAGACATAGACGTCATACTTGGCGTTACCAATCACGTTAAAGTAGACAGACTGAAACATGTTTAGAAAGTAAAATCAGATTTTGAATCCCACATGAATTTATGGAATGGGGGCGGGGAGCTTTCCTGTGCATTTTAAAGAGTCTAGACTGGAGTGCCATGACACTGTATGATTTTGAAGCTGAACTATTAGGACCCGAACCCTGTGTATAGCTGTCTGAAAAGTTTGAAGCAGATGCTTTGGCACCTAAACATGCCAAGATCTGAGAAACATGGTAGTAAATGGGCAGGCAAAGAGATGGTGCAGAAAAGGTGATTTGTTTTTCCACACAGACTTTTAGTTTTGTCCTTTCTGCAAGAGAGCCAACAGTTTAGTGGAATCAAGGCAGCTAAAAAGAAAAAGTCACTGAGATACATTCTCTTTATAGGTAGTCAGAACATTTGTTTCCAATATGACATAATAGACTTACATGGCATTCATAATCAGTAAACACATATTACTGAAGCTTTAATGTATTTAGCTGAAATGCCTTAAAAGTACAGGTTTAACTAGGACTAGTTTCCTAGTTCCAGTTACATTGTCCTAGTTCTAGGACAATTCAGTAGATCTGTATATTTTTAGTGGTTCTTGTATATATTTGTGGTACAGTTAAACAAAACCAAACAAAGGGACTGGAGAGATAGATCAAATGTCACGAGTATTTACTATGCTTGCAGAGGACACAGGTTTGATCCCAGCGCCCACATAGGTAACTTATAACCCCCTGTGACACCCTCTTTACACTCCTCGGGCTCCTACCTACACACAGCCTGCATACAGACAAGCTGGTACACACATAAGAAAAATAGTTAACCAGCTTTTACACTTAGTGGAGAAAAGTTTTGTATATGTGCTCCAAAATTTGGCTTCCTAGCCTGAAACAAGAAGATTTCATTGTAAGTCTTTCTGCCTAGAAAAGTTCTCAAATGGCAAAATAACACAGTATTGTCTTAAAAGAAATTTCTATATAGGTAGTATCTGAGTTGGGGCAGAGATTGGGGGAAATGATCAGGTGCTTTCCCATTTCTTTTCAAAAATTGAGAAACATGGACATTTTTACTGGGAAGAATCAGGAGGCAATGAGATGCACCTGGGAATCTTTGGCCCCAGGAAGCCTTGGTTTCAAATGGATTCCAATTGACACGCCATGTATGTTTTAGTGACCTTCTTGCTGTAGACGGCACAAGACTATATGCAGCTCTTGTCCGCGTGTAACATAGAGTGTAGTGTAGTCTACATGAGAGAAATCACTGGGCCTAAACCCCTAGCTGCATGCAGTCTAAAGCAAAACAAAAGCCAGGAGCCTTGAGAGCGGCAGCAAGCTGGATTCAGCTTTGCTGAGAGCAAAATGGGTCCCTTGAGAGAGTATTCAGGGCACAATTTAAAAGATGAAGAAGCAGAGAACAACAAGGACGAACAAGTCTAGAGAGAGGGCAAGCTTAGCCCATTCGTGCGCAGAAGCACTGACTGGAGGGTCCAGAGTCAAGAAGAAAGCCCCTCCCTTGACAAACTATCACCACAGACACAATTTCTAAAATTCAGGGGTCAACCAGAACAGCTGTTGTGATAACTGATGTCAAGTACACCAGAGCCCCTGACACCCAGTAGGTGCTAGATAAAACTACCTTCCGGGCCCACCACTCACTGAACTTCAGCTAAACCATCCTGCCCATTTTCCCTCAGTGGAAGGGCTTGCTCTAAATATAATGATAACATAAAATGTTTTTCTGTGACTGACTGTCTGATACTCCACATGCCAACTTAGAACAATCTCATGTTTATTTATTTAAGGTATTCTTAGGCTCGTCACTCATTTCTTAAATCAACTGGTTACTTTCCATTTTTTTTTTTTTTACCGCTTTTCATTAGTACAATGGATATAATCAAATATAGCCCGTTTATCAGTGGTTGCTAATGTTCCTGCACCTCGGGCCCTGGTCTATGAATGAGGGTTCTCCAAGGAGACAGTAAGAGAGGTAAAGGGGGGGGGGGAGAAAGAGAGAAAGAGAATCATTGTCAATGCTCAAAAGTAATGTAAAATCAGTTAGATATGCAGACCCCAGGTTGGAGAAGCAGACAAAAGTTAAAATCACCTCTCAAACCTGAAGAGAGTCTTGGGGCTGAATTCCTACTTTGTCCACAAACTTAGTCTTTTTTTTTTTTTTTTTTTTTTGGTTTTTCGAGACAGGGTTTCTCTGTGGCTTTGGAGCCTGTCCTGGAACTAGCTCTGTAGACCAGGCTGGTCTCGAACTCACAGAGATCCGCCTGCCTCTACCTCCCGAGTGCTCAAACTTAGTCTTTTAATGCCTTCTACTGACTGGAGGAGACCTGCCCACATTATCAAGGGTAATCTGATTTATTCAAAGATGTGTCTATCCTATCAAAAACAAACCGCTAGGTGTGACGGTGCACACCTTTAATCCAGCCCTTTAGAAGCAGAAGTGGATCTCTACACATTTGAGGCATTTGAGGCCGTCCTGACCTACACAGTGAGTCCTAAGCCTATCTAGGACTTCATAGTAAGACCCTGTCTTCCAAAACAAAATACCCTGAACCTCTTCAAACAACATTTATCCCTGATTTAACAAAAAAAAAATAAAAATAGATTTTTGTTAAATAGAGCTAGTCAAATTGGCAGACAAAATTATCCACTCATTCACCAATTAGATTTGAAATTAGTTGTTCCCTCCTTGCTGGGTAAGTGGGTGTGGAAGACCTTGCTGCATCTGCAGGTCAGGCACGTGTGAGAAAGTCTTTAAGAAACAAGGCAGTACCAAGAATGAGAGGCATCCACACAGGAAACAAAAGCACACACTGGGAGACAGACATTCTTATCCTGAGGATGCTTCTCAACTCAGCTAGGGTTTTGCACAAAAAAGGCTGCAGAACCTTAGCTTTCTGACTGGCAGGCTCCTGCTCGTTCTCACTGATGTATATCCTTCCATGGAGCCCTGAGTCATTCTCACTGGATGGAGAACCTGGTTGGCCTCTCTACTAAACTCACACAATGTTTTTGGCAGTGTTAGCCTGGGTTTTCATACGAGTGAGATGGAAAAACACTATCTACTTAAGGTCATAATGAAAATTCAACGAGACATGTGAGGTACTTCACACTGTGCGGTGTCCACAGTCTTGGAATGAGTACTAGACTGCTCTTAGGAATCTTCTACCTCACCAAACACGTGTTGACCACTTAACCTGTGGCCATACTAAGTACCCGTCTTTGTGCATGTGTGTAGCATGATGTTTTAGTTATATGTTTCTATTTCACTTCACTTACGCTTTTTCAATACCTTCCACATCCCCCACTCTACAGTACAAGTTGAAGGCCGAGGGAAGAGATTGATAAAAGGGTACAAATCCTTTGTTATAAGAAAAATGAGGGGGGAATGGGGGATGCATCTCTATTGGTACAATGTTTGCCTAGCATGTTCAAAGCCCCGGGTTCAAGCCACAGCACAGCATTTGAGAAGGGGAAATACAAGGATCAGAAGTTCAAGGTGACCCGGTGCAGCATAGCTAGTTCCAGCCTGGTCTTGGTTACCAGCAAGCCTGTCTCAAAACAAACAAACAAACAAACAAAAAATGAAAACCAACAAAAAACCAAAAGCAAGTGTTCTGGCTAGTCTTACGTCAATTTGACACACAAACTAGAGTTATCTGAAGGGACAGGACCATTAACTGAGATATATATCTATAAGATCTCTTAAGATCTGTTTTTTTTTGGGGGGGGCATTTTGTTAATTAGTGATTGATGGGGGAAGACCCAGGCCATTGTGGGCGGTCCCATCTCTGGGCACTGGTGATCCTGGGTTGTACAAGAAAGCAGGCTGAACAAGCAAGCCATGGGGAATGAGCCAGCGAGCAGCTCGCCTCCACAGCCTCTACATCAGGTCCTGCCTCCAAGGATTCTGCCCTGTTTGAATTTCTGTCCTGACTTCTTTGGTGACGAGCAGCAACTTGGAAGTGTAAGCGGAATAAACCCTTCCCTCCTCAGCTTGCTTTCTGTCATGGTGTCTCATCATAGTAGTGGAAACCCCAAGACAGCAAGCCTGTAAGTAAAAGTCTACAAACTGTAGCCCTAAGGGACAGAGTGACAGCTATAGTTAGTAATAAATACATACTGTGTTCTGAGCAAAACTCTCCACTGCCCTTACCACGTTAAAAAAAGCAAAAACAGGTAACAATGTGAAGTATTAGTATATTAATTGGCTGAATTATGATAATACATTTACAGTATATAAATATAAAAACACTGAATTCTATATAATAAATATATACAATTATTTCTCAATCATACCTCAATGAAGTCAGAAAAACAAAAAAACCAAGAGAAATAGTCTTCAATAAATGAATAAATGGTAGGACTTCTACCGTGCTTCAAACTTCCTGAATTACCTCCATTCCTAGTGGCTGTTATTAAGCCTACAAAGTGTTTAATGAAAACGCACTCTGCTCAGGGTCCAATTTCAGGTGCTAGTGGCTAAAGAGAACCGATGTTTGTCAGTCTGGGAGGTTTCCCTGGGGGTCTTACCAAGTTTCAGTACCACAGTGGTACAATCTGGAAGCCACACAGCAGACGGACAATCACCTAACCAGGATAGCCGTCTGTACAGGGAGCTCAAAATTCAGAATTCCCACCCGACTGCTCAACGCCGGAGAAAAGCTGCTGTCGTCAGGCAACACCCTCCAAAAGCCCCGGGCTCCTGAGTGGCGAACGTGTCAGTCATCCAAGACCTGCAGCACAGATGTGGTCTCTGCTTATTTGCTTTGGTCTGGAGAGGTGATCAGTGAGTATTTATTATTAGTTTGTTGACAGCATTCTTGACGTGAAGCAAACACAATGAGTTGCTAATCACAGAAAGGGTCATTTATTTTCTATTTTTGGGTCACTTGTTTTCTCTACTGAAGGAAAGGAACATGACAGCTCTTTCTTACTCATGCCAAAAGCAAAGCCCCCTCTCTTTTGAAATCTGAATATGGCATCCTTCCCGACTATACCCTGTCCTTAAACAGGTACTTAAGCCTCTATTCAGATTTGTGAGAGTTCTCGTCACAAGACGGGCTTCCTGCAAGAAGGGAAAGGCCAGAGGCCAGTGGAGCCTTCCTGCTCAGGGGCTGCCTCGGGGGGGTACTTTACGCTTGCAGAGCTGCTCAGTGCGTTCCCTTGGCCCGCCATCCTTCTAGAACCCTCATAGCAGCGCAATATCTCTTCCCATGAATACATTATCTGTGCTAACTTGACAGTCTTGCTGTTGACAGTATTGTTTGTACTTCACTCCCCTGCTGTGGTCCAAAACCAGATCCAACACCTCTGGGCTTGTGCGGTGGTTGTACAGCAGCTGAACGGCCCGCTGCCAGGGTCTCTGGAAGGGACTCTCTCCAGCATCGCTCGGCACCTGACTTCCTGGCTGCCTCCCCTCTAGGCTCATTGGTTGATGTGGCAGCTGTTGAGTCTGATAGTGAGCTTGGTGTTAGGTCAAGTTTTCCGTTCCGTTGACGTGTTCCCTGAGGCGCCATTTTTCTTGTCTTAACCTTGATTACAGAGAATGTCCTCTATAACCTTTTAGAATATTTCCTTTGCCACCTCTGGAGCAGGATTTTTGATTTTTAAAACATGTGGATGCTGCAAAGCAAGCAGTAGGGATAGAGGCAGCCCAAACCGAGTTTCGAGACCACTATCATGCATCATTTAGAATCCTGGTAGCCTTGAACACAATGTTTATAAATGAAAATACAATACAGATTTGCATGTATTAGAAAGGCTGTAAGAATTTCCTTCCAAAGGCAATTTGAAAAGGATAAATATTCATGTCCTAATATAGAAAATATGAAATAAAACAGGTATATCTCTAGTAATAAACAGTGCTTTCTTTTCCCCCAATAGTTAAAAATACCAATTGCTTACAAAATCTGTTGTCTAAGAAAAACCTCCAGGGTTTTGGCGTTTATTATCACAAACTAGCCACCCCCCCCCCCCACAAACAGACGGTGGTAATAAAAAACGTTAATAATATGAAAGTTCTATGTGATGTCATTTGATGGACAACTGTCAGCACTTGAGATTTCTGAGCATAATGTTGCGTGTATTGATAAAAAAATAATTCACTGGGGGGGGGGTGGTTGTCTAAGGAGACAGCTCAGCGAATAAGAACATTTGCTGTGCTAGCCCGAGGACTTGAATTCAAACACTCAGCATACACAGAAAAACCCAGGTACAGTAATGTGTGGCCACACACCAGCATTGGAGGACAGCCAGAAAGATCTTTACAGCTCAGTGTCCACTGGTTTTGCCTAACCAAACTATCAACGTTTTAGCATTTCTGGAGACTGTAGGCTCTTTTTTTGGGGAGGCCATCCATCAGGCAGCTAGGCAGAAGGTGACACGAACTGGCATATGATATAAACAAATGTTATATCACGTATATCACGATGAACCACCGGGCCATGTTCTACAGGCTTGGTTGTGGTTTGCCATTAGCGTGAATTGAAAACATTGCAATTGGTCAAGACTACTTTTCTATAGTTGCCCGAGGGCTCAGGAGGGCAAAGCCACTTTATGCCAAGAGCCCCTTCGGTTGGTACCAGAGGCAGAGTGCACAGTGCACCCTGAAGGAGCTGTGGGTGAGCAACAGCAAGCATGGTACCTCCCCCCCCCCCCAGAGAGACTTCTTCCCAGTTATTTGATACGAAGTTGAGGTTAATTTGGGGATTAATCAACAGAATGATGACCTCTCCTGCAGTCAATGTATATTTATCGCTATACAGCTGATGTTTTTCCAATAATGAAGACGTCTTAAGAATAGAAAAGCAAGAAATATTTAGGGGAAGCCGCACAGAAGAAGTTGGTCTTCCCTCAAAGGCGGCGAACAGCATGTTCTTTGCAAACTTTATAGGGCTCTCATCCGTGCTGTTGTCCCTATATCCTGAAGCCTCTGTGTGGTGGAGTTACTAATTAACGAAATGTTTAAACGCTGCAATCAAGAGTGTTCTTTGAATGAGTTTACACTTTCTTAAGCAGGTTAATACACACAGTAGGTAAATTTCAAACTCAACTTCCAATTCTTCCCCCAAATGGGGGCTGTGGGATAAACAAAATTAATTCAAACTTTTATTTTGAAGTGATCCCCAGCTGGTGTTTGCTGCAGAGAGTTTTACATCTACATCTGTTAAGCATCGTTTTTTTTTTTTTCTTTTCCTTCCTCTACTTGTTCTAAAGTGTGATTTGCCTATAATAACATAAATCTAGGTCTTTGGAACCAGTGTTCCGTTAGAGTGATTGACATTACAGAGTTTTAAAGTACATGATAGAAGATTCTGTCACTAGACACTAAATTGAAATTTTAAAGAAATGATGAAAATAGCTTTAAGGGAAAGAGGTAGCCTTTTAAATCTAATTTGTTATGCACCGCAGTGGGGTAATGGATGCAATGAAAGTTCTTTTAAGGAGCTCCCCCGTCCAAGAGGTATTTAGGTAGCAAAGGTTGTTAAGCAGACTCCCTGTGGTCCCCTTCAACTGAAGGTGACAGGACATGAGGTATATAGGTCTGTGTCCTTCTGATTTTGATTTCCCGGGGACTACAACTGCAAAGGACACCTTAGGCTGCTTAGAGATCACAAAGGGGTTGCCAGAACCCTCACTGTCAGCTTGAATAGAAGAGTGAGCCGAAGGGCAGCTGGGACCTTCCAGGGAGTTAAATCCTTCAGGTGGGTCTTTTCAAATTCCAATAGTGAAGAGTTACCAGAGAATTGGTGAGGATTTCACTAGGCCCCAGCAGGTTTGAGATCAAAAGCTTTGGTTAAATAAAAGCCTGTTGGGAAATCTTAAAACCTCTTTGTAATGTAACTTTAAAAAGTTAATACAAAGAACCCTCAGACTGGAGCGGGTAACAGCACGAACAAAGAGTATATCAAAACTGATTCCATTATGAGAAAGCGGACATACAAATTCACTTAATTTAAAGAGCAGTCCAGTTACATTACTGTGAGCCGGCTACAGTATCCACCATACCACCCCGCCCACTTAGATGACTTTCATTCCTTGTTGGGTATGCCAGACTGCAATGTTTTGTTCAGATTTGATTTTGAAACAAAACACAAGTTCATTTTGCAAGAAGAGAGTAATGTTATCCAAACACACTCCTAAAGAAAATGCTTTGAAAACACATTAAAATTATTAAAATTGAGCTTGACAACTGCTTTTCATGGTGTCAAACTGCTAACTGCCCCATGACTAATGATCTACCAAAAACAATACAACCAAGTATTATTTTTTATAATTAATACCAATCCATTCTTTGTCAAGTCTTACACTTTTATAGCTAAAATTGTCAATTCATGGTTTGGTGTAGGGAAAGGAACTTTTTTGTGGGTCTAACATCTCAATCGACATTATTTTTACCCTTTCATAGGTTACACACTTGCGTGTGTAAGTGAGCTCTGTATATAGATAGATGACAGGTAGATCGATAAGGTTAGGGAAACACGTTACACAGCCATTTAGAAAAAGCTTGGACCCTTGGCTTCTGATTCAGTCTCGAAGGAGGCACTAAGCGATGCTTCTCTGATCTCATCCATGGCAGGACGCCATGGTTCAAGTCATATTTCACTGGTCTCTTCCCCAAACACCCTTTCTCTGTGGTTGTGATTGAAGGCAACTATCTTGAAACTTTTGTACTGACAGAGAAACTGGTATTTTAGCCATATCTAATTTTTCATTAAAAACTATTTTATTTTATTCATATGTATGCTGGTTTGTTTGTCTGTTATGTGCACCCTATATATTCATGTGACCACAGAGAACAGAAGAGGGAGTCAGAACTCTTGGAACTGGAGCTACATGCGATTATGAGCAACCAAGTATATGCTAAGAACTAAACCTGTGTCCTCTGCAAGAGCAGAAAGTGCTCTAGCTGCTGAGTCATCTCCAAAGCCCTTAGCCTGTGTGTTCTCACTGAACAATGCAATAGTAAGCAATCATTTGCAACCTCATTCTTTGTTCTTTTGTCCTGTATAAAATCAAATCTCAAGGGCATTGTTTTAGCATATGATGTGGGATTCCCCTCTATATGCTGTGAATATGTTTTATTGCTACTCGTTAATAAAGAAGCTGCTTTGGCCTATGTCAAGGCAGAATAGAGCCATGAAGGAAATCTGAAGAGAGATATAGAGGAAAGAGTAGGTGGAGTCAAAGAAATGCCAAGTAGCTGCCCAAGGAAAAAGAAGCCAGAACCTTACCAGTAAGCCGCAGCCTCGTGGTGATACATAGATTAGTAGAAATGGGTTAATTTAAGATTTAAGAGCTAGCTAGGAATATGCCTAAGCCATTTGTCAAACAGTGTTGTAATTAATATAGTCTTTGTGTGATTATTCAGGTCTGGGTGGCCAGGAAACCAACATGTAGTCTATGAATATAAGCATATTTATTCTGGATAACCAAAATAATGTTTTCTTAGGTAGCAAATCTTGCTTTGTCTCAAACAGACTCTTGTTTTTTATATTTGGTATGTAATAACTTGCCTTTACAATTAACCATATTCACTAAAAAATATTCAAATTACTTAGGATGCTTTCTCCACTGAGAAACCAATTTAGAAGATTTGATGTTGCTAATGTTCTTGACAGCTTTGTTATACATATACAGGATTGACATTTTAAATAACAAATTTGATGTGTATGTGTGTGTGTAATGAATAATTTAAAAAAATATTGATATATTTTGAGTACCTGTAAAAATATTTCCCTTTAACTGGCTGTAGTCACCTTCATTTTATTTATTTCATGGTATATTTAATTTTACTGACAAGTATCAGGTTGCATTAATTTTTTTTGTTCCTATCAACAGTGTTTTAATGAACATCTTTTAACATAAAAATATTTTCTTGGCATAAATTCTTAGACATGAAGTGGACTTAAAATGTTGAAGGATTTTGTTAAATTACTCTATAAACAGGCTATGCCAATTTACACTCCCACAAACTGTGCATAAGTCACTTTCCCTATAACCTAGACTAGACATAATTTATTTAAAATTAATTAAAATTCATTTAAATGTTGTTAATCTAATAGGGAAAACTGTCTCACTTTTTTTTTTATTACTGTTTCAAGCCCTCAATTACTCAAGAACTTTTAAGTAAAGAAATTCTTGATGACTCACACCTGGAGAGCCCCCAAAACCTACAGCCCCCAAAGGAACATGTCTGTAATCAACTGACTCACCTCTCCTACCCAAATAGATTCTTCCTTTATAGCAACAGTAGATTTGAACCCAAAGAGGGGGGAACCTTAATATTAGCCTAAATACTTGTGGGAGAGGTCAAATTGTTATAATGACTCTCTAAATAAAAAATGTCTGAATATTAGCTATACTACCATTTTAACCACTGCTATTCCCTATTACTGTGGATGACTGAGTAAACAGTAGCTAGCATACACAGCCTCTGTGAACCTCTTCTAGTGCACAACCTTCAGGGTGACATACGAAGAAGAAAACTCAGGTCTTAGTTTCTCTTGAAGGCTATAATTAATTATTTCTCAGAGTTTCAAACCCTAAATTCAATAACCTGTTTATCTGATATGATGATATGTATAAAATAACACAGCTGTGTCTTTGAAAATAACACTGGCAACATGAAAAAAAAAGCCATTTCATATTTCTGTAGTCCCAGTATCTCAATGGAACCAAATCAGTATTAGAAATTGAATATAAATATATAAATATTTATAAATATAAATCTTAAAGTTTTATAATCCTAATTGAAAGAGTAGTGCAGGTTAACACCTCTTGCCCGCGAAAGGCAGCAGGATCTTTGTGAGAAGCCCACAAGACTCTCTAGACTCTACTGGACACCTGATTAGCTCTTCTCCTAAACCCGTCATCGCATTGAAGCTTCCTATTGACTGAAGACCATAGATGCAAAAATATAAAGCCATTTGTTTCCGGCTACGTTATTCTACCACTCACTGCAAAGGCTCGGTGAGGAGCTACTGAGTGTGTTTACTGAAAATGGCTGTTTCAGTTGTCTATCACTGTGTAAAAATACAGCCAGAGTTCAGTAACGTACGCTGGGCGGTGGTGGCACAGCCTTCAGTCCCAGCACTTGGGAGGCAGAGGCAGGCAGATCTTGTGAGTTCGGGGCCAGCCTGGGCTATAAGAGCTAGTTTCAGGACAGGCTCCAAAGCTACAGAGAAACCCTGTTTTGAAAAAACAACCAAACAAACAACCAACCAAACAAACAAAATCCCCCTAAAATACAAGCATTACCCCGCTGTATCTGTGGCTTTTAGAACTGGGTACAATTTAGCAGGACATCCTGCTTCACGTCTATGGAGAGTGTAGTCCAGATGTCAGCTGAATGGCACAGTCACACCAAGGTTCATCTGTTGGTCTGGGACAGAGGGCTTTCCTTTTCTTCATGTAAAAGCGCTGGCTTCAACTTCCTAGACCACCGATGAATAATAAATGTTTCACTAAGGAAGAATACCCATCCAAGCTCATATCTTCCTGGTTGGTAGGATTAGGTTAATCAGTGACGACTGGAATAAGTCCCATTCCTTGCTGGCCACTGGGTGCTAACAATAGAAAGTCTGTGTGTGACTTCACCAGGAAGACAGAAGCCAATCTCATATGACCTAATCATGGAGTTGTGATGTGGGAGTCTGCTGTTTTGTGTTGATTTCATTGGTTAAATAAAGAGACTGCCTTGGCCCTTTAAGAGGACAGAAAATTAGGTAGGTGGAGTAGACTGAACAGAATGCTGGGAGAAAGATGCAGATTGAAGAGTCGCCATGATTTTCCCACTCCAGACAGACACAGGTTAAGATCTTTCCTGGTAAGCCAGCTCGTGGAGCTACACAGATTATTAGAAATGGGTTAGATCAATATGTAAGAGCTAGCCAATAAGAAACTGAAACTAATGGGCCAGGCAGTGTTTAAAAGAATACAGTTTCCGTGTAATTATTTCGGGCATAAGCTAGCCATGTGGGCGGCCGGGTGCCGGGGACGCAGCCCTGCTGCTCCTATTTCAACAGAGTTGATCTAATAATCCTGTCCATATTCTAGGCTTCAGAAGCAAGCCATAAGGCCCTGTTCATACTCAAGTGGAGTGAACTATACAAGCCCACAAATAGGAGGGAGTGGGGGGGGCACTGATGGTAATATTCAATGCCTGTCTATCACAAGGGTGACTTTTCAATTGATAAAAGAAACAAAAGAAACTCAAAATATGGGTAGGAGAATTTCAAGAAATCGTTTGGGGGAGAAATTCTTTGAAAATTACAGTAGTCTAGTGATACATAATGCTCTCAATAAACATGGGTGCATCTGTGGCATTGGCCATCTTGAGCAAGGCAATGTGGGAAGTCTTGGAACACAGTGACATGTGTCGAGGTAAGAGTGTCCCTCCAATGATGCACACAGTGAGGACAATTGCTACTGTCCTACAAAGGAAGAGCAAAGAATGACAAATTTTAGAAACTTCAAACAAGAGGAAATAAATAGTCCCTGCTTATTAATGTGGGAAAAATGAGAATAATTCTATCCACTCAAAATATCAAGTCCATTAATTTTGGAAAGGTGCAATTAATAATATTCCAAAGACTATGATTCTGTGTCACATTTAAAGCAATCTACCATTTATTTATTTCTTATTTGACGGGTTTAAATTTCCACGTTGTTCTATCAAGACCAAAAAACTCGTTGGTCATTGAATGCTTTCCCTTACTTTCCACTAGCTTCTTATTTTGGCCGGTGTATTCCAAGAGATCATTAAATAAAATACAAAGCATGTCTCCATTTATACCAAGGGGCTTACAGGCATCCCATAGTTATAAGAATGGACGTTCTCATAACCATTAGGCTAATCAGGTGCGTGTGCACACATATGGGTGACACACTCATTGCTCTGATAGTGAAAACAAGCCAGAGATACAGCACATAAATTGTCTTAACAGGTTTTTGCTTCCATTTTAGTGCAAAAACTTACTAATTAATGCAAGTGTTGAAATCATTTTTATGACATTCCCCAAAGCTGGCACATTAAGGGTTATGCCATATGCTGATTGACAGCAGCCATAATTCCATACAATGAGACTGTACCATATTGTTTGAAGTGAGGTGATATTCATCTCTTGAAACTGATCAAACATATGATTGCATCAAACAGTATTACAATATAATTGTGCTGCATGTGGGGACTGCCAAGGCTGATATCACGCCGCACGCACTTTTTTGCCTCGGACTTCTCTAATAGCAGCTGTGACACATCGCTGCACCGACATTTC
This sequence comes from Microtus oregoni, assembly GCF_018167655.1. Taxonomy (NCBI): domain Eukaryota; kingdom Metazoa; phylum Chordata; class Mammalia; order Rodentia; family Cricetidae; genus Microtus; species Microtus oregoni. Next base: position 2,193,189 of record NW_024543096.1, read on the forward strand.
CCTCTAAGAACTGAAGACTAAAGCAGAGCAGAGAATCTGCCTAAGACCGCGCCTCACTTGTGCTGTATGAGCACACGCTTGTAGACGCCTTTGGAATCGCAAATTTCCTCCCATTAACATCTCCCTAAGTATAAAACCCATAAAGAACAAGATGAAAAGGAGATTCCACGCAGGGCATAAAAGAACTCAACTGCTCTTTATTTGTCTTCAGCAAACAAGCAAACTTGCTTGGAAGTCATTTTGTGTTTTTAACCAAATCTCTTTTTCTGTGGCACCCAAAGCTATCTTTTCCTGATACCCTAGTTTCTCAAAGCTGCTGCTTACTGGTAGCGGTGGGGCTCACTTCAGTTGCAGAGGGAAACGGCAGTAGCTTCTGTGTTCCAGTCTCACTAGAAGAGATGGAGAGTGGTGGCCATGACAGGGAAAATCCTTAACAGAGGGTTTAAGATTAGGCTCCCATTTTATTTTTTACTAACTCACGTATCTGTTTGTCCATCCATCCATCTGTCTGTCCGTCCATCCATCCGTCTGTCCATCCGTCCATCCGTCTGTCTGTCCATCCATCCAGTCAGCCAGTGATTCAAATTTACAAAAGAAGCCATTAAGAAACTTTCAAAACCATACTTAGGACAGCATGCAAAGAAGTGAAATCTGGGATGATATTCACTTCATACCCAAGCCTCAATGTATGCAGACGTCTAAACTGTCCCAACCCAATTGGTCCTGTATTAATCCTTTAGCATAAACTTAACCTTAGTGTGTTCCGTGGAGGCCTTGGACTCTAAGCATCTTCTAGCTGTTTGGGCCTGCATAAACCATGTGACAAAGATTCTTGCAGACCAGCTACCCAAACTGTCTACACAGCTACCTCTGCGATTTGTGCACAGGGGAATCTGAGGCTGCTAACCTCCTGGTCAAGTTACAAGACCACAGAGCTCTCTGTTCTGATCCCCTGTCACTCAGATGGGTGCAGGGAGGCCAGTCACTTCAACAGGAAAACTACTAATACCCAGAGTCCTCTTTTTCCCTCCAACCACTTCTGGTGCCCCTGTAGCTGATAGGGCATTATGTAAAATGAGGAGATAAAATTGTGTTTTGGTTTGCTCTCCTCGAATCTTCCACTCATAGTCATGTTTTAAGATCTGCAGGTTTGCATTTCAAGACTCAACATTGACTGCATCTTGATCTCTGTAGTAGCAGCCCTTGTCTAAGACAGAGCAAACCTATGCCAACTGCCTATAGTGAGCAAAGGTCACTATGTATCTTCTTTCTTTTCTTTTTCCTTTTCTTTCTTCAACTTCATTCACGTTGTTGTTTGACATTTCAGTGTTGCCTTTCTTTCCTTTCTTTTATTTCTGAGAGTCTAGCCCTCGGTATTCCTTGATTATTGACCTCACGAATTTCCTTTTACTTTCTTCTCATTCTAAGTTTTAAGAGGTGGGCATTTATCGCCACTTATTACTTAATCTACACCAATAATTTAAAAACTTTTTTTGACTATTGGTTGCTGTTGTTTGTTTTGAAATAATAAAGATCTAACCAAAATCTGTACACAGTCATAACAACTTATTTTCCTGAATACTGACTTCTAAGTGTGGTGGTTTGAATGAGCATAGCCTCCATTGTAGCATGACTAATAAAAACCCAGACACAGAAATTGGGGTTCAACCTGAAGGTCAGAAAAACAAAACAACCAGCCACTGGCTCTTACATCTACCTCAGTCTGAAATGGCGATCTTGCCTCCAGGAATCTCAGAATGAGACTGTGAGAACTGTCTCCTCCCATTTTATATTCCTCTCTAGGGCTGGGATTATGGGTGTGTACTACTACCAACTACTTCCTATGGCAAACTAGTGTAGTTACTGGCAATAAATCGTGTGTCACGACTACCTGGTCTGTAAGCCAGTGGGGCTGTTTTACTCTCTGAACTTCAGGCAAGCTTTATTTAAATGCAAATGAAATATCATTGCACCCCATAGACACATATATTTTAATTTTAATTTTTTTATTTTAATTCATAGTACCCGGTTGGTGAGGATTAGTAGGTAAGGCCTTGGTGGAGAAGGTGTTTCAAAAGCCCACACCATTTCTAGGGTCTCTCAATTTCTCCTTTCTTTGTGGTTGTTGTCTAAAGATGTGAGCTCTCAGCCACTGCTCCAGTGTCAAGACTGCCTGCCAGGAATGTTCCCTGCCATGACTGTCACAGACTCTAACCCTTTCAAAGTGTAAGTCGCAAATAAACTCCTTCTGTAAACTGCTTGAACCATGACGTCTCATAAGAGCAATGGGAAGGACAAGAGGCTACCTAAAAGGAGATGAAAAGGATTATTATGACCTTAATGAGATAATGTACCTTTCTTCCCAGAAGACTTTAGGGCTTGCAGAGCTCAGTAGCACTGGCCTGCCTGCTTTTATGAGTCACGACTCAAACATGAAAATTTCACTTTAGTTATTTGGTTATTAATTTTTAATTCTTTGAACACTGGCCAAAGGTTAAGAATTCTCTCCTGGTCACTCCACTCTGGGCTTTTTCACTCTTTCTCTGATGGTTTCATCTCCTGTCATCACGGGGTTGCTGCTTGTCCAACCTTCATCGCAAACACCCTGGCACTGGCTTTCCATCCTCCTGGCAGCTGCTGAGATTTATAGCATGCTCTGATGTTTTCTGGTGGTTTCCTGTAAACTCTAATAAAATTATCTTTGAGCTTCCTTTTGAGTATGTTTCTAAATTCCTTTATTAACCAGACTAAGAACCCCAAAGGGCACAGTTTTCCCTCAGTGCCTTAGCCAGTATTCTATTGCTGTGAAGAGACACCATGACCATGGCAACTCTTATATAAGAAAACATTTAACTGGGGCTTGCTTGGTTAAAGTTTCAGAGGTTTATTATCCTTATGGCAAGAAGCATGGGGACACGAAGGCAGACACAGTAGCTGAGAATTCTACATCTAGATCCAGAGGTAGAAGGAAGGAAGAGAGAGACCCTGGGTTTGGCATGGGTTTTGGAAACCTCAATGCCCACCCCCAGTGACACACTTCCAATCAGACCACACCTGCTAATCCTTTACAAATAGTGCCACTTCGAGGCAATCAAGCATTTGAGTCTGCAAGACCATGGGGACCATTCTTATTCAAACCATCACACCCAGCAATTCTTTGTCAGCAGCTATGGAGTGCTCCATTTTGAGTGGGGTCTCGTGGACCCCTCCCCTATCCACACTGGAGTATTGACGGTCTTGATCTTATGTAGGTCTTGTGCAGGCAATGAGAGGTGTTCTGAGTTCATGAGTGCCATGTGCTATATGTCTAAAAGACACTATTGTTGATTGCCTTGGCGGGTTACTTAGTCTAGGGTTTGTAACCCGCCTGTCAGTTCAGTTATTCCAGGGTCACGGAGAGGCACCACCTGGAAGATAAATGGGCTGAGAGAGAAGAAGAAGGCTAAGCGGGGTTCTTGTCAAAGCCTTCGTTTATTAGAGATGGGGTACAGCTTATAAAGGGTAAGGAGTTGGGGGGTGGGCACAGGGGCCTGGGCTCTTGCCGCGTGGTTCACGTTGGTCACGTGGTTCACGTTGGTCATGTAGGCCAGGAGGTTACGTTCAGTCAGGTCACGTTGGCCAGGAAGTCACAACTAGGAGTTGACACACCTAGTTCTCTAGATAGTTTGGAATGTGGGGCGGGTTCCGCTAACAGATAGCTCTCCATTAACAGCCAATTTGGGTGGGGGGTAGGCTCTGTAAATAGAACGATGCCTAACACAATTAGGGGTCTGGGGTTCTCTACAGACTCCCCAGGGTGATGGTTCCTGCAATAATCCTAGGAGGAAACGGCTCCTGACACACTATTGCACATCTTTCTGTCCCTTCATCTGTGATGGTCCCTGAGCATTGTGGGAAGTTGTGATATAGATGTCCCGACTGTTATACACCATATATAGTTTTTGTCAGGATACAGTTTCTTTCTGTTAATAGTTTGATTTGATTCACGTTGTCTAGAACATTCTACTAGTGCAAGTTTCTCATCATTTGTATGGAAAGGAAAAGTTATAATTGATACGATTGTTGAATGGCATGGCATAGGAAATGGAATACATATGGCTATAAGATAGTTGATTGATGACACTCTTCTCTCAAAGTCTTGCCGATGATACTTTATGTTATTTCATCTCTTATGTTGTTTCTAAGAGGTCTGCCCTCATTAGGGATGTAGCTTAGTGGTAGAATACTTATTTAGGATACACAGTCCTCACGTTTCATCTCCAGCTCTGCAATGATAATAATAATGTAGTAGTGTGTGCCGTCAATTTCATTATCATTCCTTTGAAACTAATCTGTTTTAATGTTATATTTCTCATTCCCTCTGCTGAATCCTAATGAAATTCACATTTTAGGGACTGTTTTATTTTTCCACTTTATGTATATACATAAATATATACACACATGCATATATTTCTATCTCTGTGCATAAATTCATGAAGAAGTCATATCTGATTATATATAATATTTATCACCTGATATGTGTCTTTTTAACCTCAGTTACATTATTGTTCGTTTGGCGATTCCTTTCTAAGCTCTATTAATATGTACTTGAAAAAATCACTGACTATATTTAAATTTCAGGGTTAGAATTTATCGTTCACATTCTGAATGCTTCTTTTCCCAGCTATCTGCATCTCACTTTTGTTCATAACCTTTTAATTGATTCTTTGTTAATTTCATATCTTGCACTCCAATCCCACTGATTTCCCAGTCCTTCCATGTCTGCCCTCCACCCATGTAACTTCTCCCCAAAAGAAGATAAAAAACAAAAAGTAAAAATTAAAAAAAAAATTCCATGGAAGTTGCAGGGTGTCACAGTGTGTGACACAGTAAGTCCTTTTGTCCAAACAGCTTTACTTGCAAATGTTCATTACAATGAGTCATTGGTCTGGTTCAAGGCGTTTGGTTTCTGCCACATCATCAATACTGGACCCTCATGGAGACTCCTCTTGGATATCCTGCTGTGCCCTGAACCATGGAGAGCCTGCAGTTTTTGCTCTGTAGAGTCAGCCCCTTCACACACTTCAGCTGCTCACAGCTGGGGTAGGTGGATGCTGGAGTGAGCTAACTCAAAGCCCTGGTTCTGGGCCTGGGGAGCAGCTGAGTTGGTGAGCCTGCCAGCTCTCCCACACCAGTGGGAGGTAGGGTCAGCTCTCCTGCACTGCCCCGGTGAGAGGTGGGGTCAGCTCTGAGGTACTCAGGTCATCGGAGCCAGACCCAGACGTCATATGATGTCTGATAGTTGTATAATCTGAAATTCTTTGGCTCACGGCCTGTTGTTCTCTTTCCTATGTCTTTCCAGGTAAACTGTTTCCCTGCCTGTTTATAATTTTGAGTGGGGTATTCATCTTTGCAGGCATCGTCTGCAGACATTACATGTGGCCTGGGGTGAGTTTTCATCTCAGTCTGCTTTGCTCTCACTCTGAACCATCTGAACATGGAGTGTTAGGAATACATGCAGCTATGCAGCCTCCATACTGAACTTAGAAGAGGGACATGTCCATGACCACAGATTCTTTGGGAGGGTCATTTTCTACTGTGTACCAAGGTCTACATCCGTGGTTCTCAAGTTTCCTAATGCTGCAACATGTATTCATCATGTTGTTGTGACTTCAATCATACAATTATTTTCATTGTTACTACAAAATTGTACTTTTGCTACTGGTATGAATTTTAATGTAAATATCTGATATGCAGGACATCTGACATGCAACCTCTGTGAAAGGGTCACTCAACCCCCAAGGGTTGCAACCCTCAGGTCGAGAAACATAGTTCCACATAAACAAGTTTTCTCTCCAACCCCTCCCTGTGCCTGTTTAGAGGTTTCTCGTCTGTGGTTGTCACTGAAAGTTAACTCAGGAAGTTCTACCTCAGTTACCTCCATTCCCCACAGAAATTCCAAGACCGTGTATTCTATCTCTGAGAACAAAAGCAAGTCCTTTCCATTTCTGAGACCATAACCAGCACGTAGCCCATTTTCTCAGGCAGTGTTAACAGATAAGACTACACGTGTGAATGTTGAGAGGCACAGTTCAGCCCACCACACCAATAAAATGAACATTCCTTCCAACACTCACAGTTTCTTCTTTCTCCAGACACAAATCTGTATGGAAGAACCTGACTGGGTCAATGGCAGTTTGAACCCTGCTCCTTTGTCTTGGATGCTGGCCTCACTTGTTTTAGTTAAGGGCTGGTTTAGTTAGTTAGTTTTGATGTCATTTCCCCAGAGAAACACTGCCTGGCTCTCAGTTTAGGTTATGATTCTGCATTTGGAGAGTTATGCATGCTTTCCTACCTCTTCCCATAATTCCAATAAACTGATTAATTTTGCAGTTGCTAAAATTCTTGCATTCTACAGTGTTATGAGTTGTTAGCTACACCCCCAACTTCAGGAAACTTGGTGGGAGAGGTTCAAATACGACTCTATTACTCAGCTGCTACAAGACTAATGTCGCACGAAAAGCACCGCAACATCCAGTATCTTAGGAAAATAGGTATTTGTTTCTCTCCCTAGGGACTGTGACTTAACTAGCTAGACTTAATTTTTATTTGACTCAAATGCAGGTTGCAGCTCTGAGATCCAGTCTAAAAAGTTGGGTTTAGGTCTACTTCATCCATTTCTAGTTTTCTACTAGAACAGCAGCTACAGAGGCCATAGAGCCTCATGGTGGGGGCAGAAGTTGGAGAAGACAGAGTGAGCTTCTGCTAAGGTGATATCTTGGATTAGACGCTAGATCACCTACTTGCCAATTTTTTTTTTTTTTTGGTAAAGTAATAGTTCAAGGTCCTGGTCAAGCCTAACATTGATGTACCAGGGAGGCATTACAGAGGACAGTAAGAAAGGCCACAATTATAGTGATGAATTATATACCAGGGAGGAATTGGCAACAACGGTCCAATCTCATGCCTACCAAAACCAATTTCTAGTTTACTTATGATATATTCTCGGTGGGTTTTGCTACCAAAAGATGTATCTTCCTGCACATTGTAAGAAGAACCTCATGGTCAGAGCCTACAGCACTTTTTAGCCACCTTCAATCACCTACTATTATGCTTATCATTCCAGTGACCTGTATTTATGTAACCAGAGCTGATGAACACTGAGGAACAATTATGTAAAAAAGTTCTATCTGCATTCTCTATTTTGGAAGTTCAGACATTCCTCCACTACAATGATTCTTATCATTGGAGAGAAAAGCCTTTGTATAGAACTCAACAAGTAGTCTTTAACTGATCCTTGACATCTGAATTATAGTCCATAGTGTGTGAAGTGGGTGTGCAAGCTCCCTAGCTTGTAAACTCTGCAATCTGTTTCTAATGTCTTTTAATTGTACTGTCTGGATGCAATGGCAATTCTTTTGAGTGTGTCTCAATAACAAACAAAACACAGGCTTATCTTCCAGAGTGTATTTTCTCTTCTTGTGGGGCCCACAAAGGACATTTAAATGTCAGCTCATCTTTTCTCCAGTCATGAATACTTGCCTTAATTATTGTAACTTTGTGTTATAGCTCTAGCCCCCCTCCCTCCCCAGATCTTTTTGGTTTTCTTTGCACATATAACCAGCTTTCATTTCAAAGCAGCCTTGGAGTGTCATCTTCAGGAAGACATTTAAAAGGATGCTAGAGATCTCAATGTAAGTTAAAATTCTATTCTATAAGGTGATAACAGTGTTAAGTAACACAATGCAGAGACTTGTTTCACAATGTGCCCTATACCTAAGAGTTGGGATATTCTTGAAAGGTCCTATTGCTAGAATACAGTACCGGTGCCCTCATCAGAAGGCCACCTGCTCTTCTCCTACCTCAAGTATGAAGTGATCAGAGTTCTTTGGCTAGGGTTTGATGTGGATGCTGGAGATGAGAGTGCCTCACTTCTGAGGTTGTATGGATCATATGAAAGGTACAAGAGACCTCTTTCCTATCACATGTTTGCCTTAGAGAAGAGATCACTTCCAGTGGGGTGTGTGTGTGTGTGTGTGTGTGTGTACCAGAGGAAAGACTATAGGGTCAGCACTGTACCCTTATAAAGTCCAAGATCATATCCTAGGGCTTATCAACATAGAACTGAGCCACATTTTATGTCTGACTAGTGTGACTTAACACCTGTCACTGACAATCAACTAGAGCTGTGGTATGCGGTAATAACCCACGGGACAGCATCATGGTAAAGAACACACACAGCAGTGCATAGGCCAAACACAAATTTCAAAGAAATTCAACTTAGTCATTTTTTTTTTCCCACAGAGCGTTGTGAAGGGCACCATCTCCATGGCTGCCCTCACTCCCTCCCCCCACCCCCACTCAGAAGCAAACACACAACAGCTGCTTCTGCTCCATTATATTTGTCTTCAAATTCCACTCTCCTATCAAGATAACCTCCCCATGCAATTTAATCTTTTGAACTTCTGTTCTCTCTCCCTTTCCTCCCAGTTTTCACTGCCTGTCTTTCCTTGCCTGGGCAAGACTCAGGGTAGAACATAAGAAGTGGAGAAAACCATACAGGGAGTTGGAGAATCCTGGCATCAAACACGAAGGTGGGACACATCCATGTCAGCCTCATTCTCTTCCACGGCTTCGTCTTAATGATGTTCTAAGTAGAAAGGTTGCTTTAGTCTGAGCTTATATAAATGCTCTTCATATTTGGGCCTTTTCTTACTAATTCATGCCTTCCATTAAAACATGAAACACAACCTAAATGAACTGCTGAATGAATGAATGGATGAATAGAGATTATACGAACAGGTGTAAAGTAAGACATTAACTCTATTTGGGAAATTATTATTAGATAAGTTGAGAGGCAGAGGTAGGCAGATCTATATGAGTTCGAGGCTAGTCTGGTCTATAGAGCAAGTTCCAGGACAACCAGGTCTACACAAAGAAACTCTGTCTCAAAAAAAAAAAAAACAAAACAAAACAAAAAAAAACAAAAACAAAGAAACACTAATTTTGACAACTAGAATGGCAAAAATACATTTTTAAGACTCAAGAATTTTTGTTTATATTAATAAATAAAACGTAAAAACTATATAAAAATTTGAGAGAAAGAGCAAATGGTATTTATATTCACCCAAAACTCTAAAGTTCAAATGGTCCCAGTAGTAGTTACAATAAATATTATTTATTTATAATTTAATAAAGTTTTAATTTGGAGACAGGATCTTTCTATGTAGCCCTGGCTGTCTTGGGACCCTTTACCTAGACCATGCCGGCCTCGAACTTCCAGAGAACACCCTCTCTCTGCTTCCAGGGTGTTGGGATTGAAGGCATGTGCCGCTATGCCTGGCTGTAACAAAATGTGCTTTATCAAAAGTCTTTGCACATCGTAGAGGCCGAATAGTACTGAAGCAGACATAAGGATTTGCTGTAGGTTGGGCCGCAGCAGGGCTGCTCACCTCACAGCCATCTCTGCCTTCTTATCTTGGCGAACATATCTTAATTGTGTTTGTGATCCATCTATCTTATCCATGTGCCTCAGGATTCAGGTGTTTTCATTATTTTATTTTACACACTAATCCCAGTTCCCCTCCTTCTCCTCAAGCTCTCCCCCTTCCTCCCATCTGCTCCTCAGAGAGGGTAAGGCCTCCCATAGGGAATCAAGGAATTCTTTCACATCATCACCACCACGTTGAGGGAGGACCAAAGCCCCGCCCATCTAGGCTGAGCAAGCTTTCTCTTCATAGAAAATGGGCTCCAAAAAGTCAGATTATTCATTAGTGATTGCTCCTGGTCCCACCGCCAGTGGCACCTCAAACTTCCCACGCCACGCACTGTCACCCGCTTTCAGGCGGGCTACATCAGTCTTTTGCAGGTTTCCTGGTTGTCTGTCCCAAGTCAGTGACTCCCACTAGTTTGGGTCAGCTTTTTCTGTGGGGTTCCCCATCCTGGTCTTGACCCCTACACTCATGTTATCACTTCTCTGTCTCTTAACAGTGTTTTGTTTGTTTAGCAAGATCTCACTACATAGCTCAGGCTAGCCTGTAGTAGAACTCTCTGTGTAGCCTTGGCTGGTCCTGAACTTGCAATCTCCTCCCTCAGCTTCGGAGTGCTAGAACCGCCTCCTTCTCCGCTGCTTCCAGTGTGTACATCCATGATGATCAGTTCTGGGTGAGAATCCTTCTGGAAGATTTCTCACCAAACCTTCCCTTGACTGCAGAAAGATACAAGTAAGAAAATACCAGTTCTGTGTTTGAAAGAGATACTGTAGGGATGCGGTGGCCGGACTGCTGAGCCCTTCAGTGAGCAACCACACGAGGCTGACTAAAGGGAATCCAACAAGTCAGGAGACAGATTAGGAAGACAGTTATTCTGCATCTAGATTTCTTACTATTCAAAAGCGTTGGTTTTCTCCACTGAGCAAGTCCATTGAGCCGGTCTTGCAACATTTTTGCCTGTGAGAAAAACAAACCAAGGGGGCAGAGCATGTGGCTTTGGATTGGTAGGCAGCCCAGGAGCAATGGAAACTAGGAAGCTGTGATGGTGAGTCTTCATCATCAGCTTGACAGGATCAGGAATCTCCCAGGAGACACACTCGGGAGCCAAGCTAAACACTGTGGGTAATGTACCCCTCTAGCAGAAAGAACGCAAAGGCATCTCTATCCCACAAGCAGAACTCGCTATCAGCCATGTAAACTCAGTTCTAGCTACTGCTTTTCCATTCTGTGATCATTTTCTTTTCCTCCTTCCCAGGTTTTCGAGCCTCCTCAAATTCCTACTCATTTCTGAGGCAAAGTAACTCTTCATGTTCTGTTCAAAGGAGCTCTAGAAGTTGCTTGGGATTTCTATTCTTTAAAACCCAAGAGTTGGGCTGGAGAAGATGGCATGTTTAAGAGGACTTGCTCTTGCAGAGGATCCAGGTTTGATTTCTAGCACCAACCCATACCCGTGTAAGTTCAGTTCCAGGGGATGCCCTCTTCCAACTTCCATAAGCACCAGGCATGCACACGGTGCACAGACATATATGCCATGCAAATAAAATTAAAAAAATCTCGAAAATTGTGAAAACCGAGAGTACCGTCATAGACTTTGAATTTATTTTTGTTTTATATAGTATAATTTTTGACACACCTCTTAAGCAGAAGGGGAGTGCTTTAAAAGCTTGTTCTTCCTCGTGTCACTGAAAAAGCCAAAGGTCACTGTTTTCTTTGATTTCTCCTCTCAATTATCATCCTCCCGTATCTGCAAAGTCATCATCTTGTACACACAATTCCAGGGAGTAGGGACTATGGAATCCTCAGTGAAAGGGGGAAAGCGTATGAAACACAGCAGAGCATCTAGACCCAGCTTTGTGACTTAGCAGCAGTGTAGTCGAGAGTTGCTTGCTGAAATCTGTGACTAATGATCTACTTTACCTACATCATAGGGTATGATAAAGCCTACGTCAGACGGCAGCTGAAAAAACCCATCAAAATGCAAGGAGCAGCACAAGTACCATAGAGTGCCTGCCTTACAGTGGACAACAGAACGAGCAAGAACCCAGCTTCTTAAAACCTGTGAAGGTATTCCCACAAAAAGCAAAGAACAAAGGAGCAGATATCGGGGTACAGCAATCAGTGTGGCCAACTGCAGTCTCTAGCTGGAGAACAACCAGAATTCCTTTTATTTCTTCAAGTTTTCTCTCTTTTTATTTTTAGAATTATATATATACACACACACACACACACACACACACACACACACACACACACACATATATGCAAGGCTACACTGAGAAAGCCTGTCTCAAAAAACCGTGTGTATGTATATATACATATGTATGTACATATATTTTTATATATGTACATATACATGCATACACACCCACACCCATAGGCAGCCAGAGGAGGGCATCAGATTCACTAGAGTTACCGGTAGGAGTGAGCTCCCACTCAATGTGGATGCTGGGAATTGAATGCAGGTCCTCTGGAAGGGCAGTTCTAACTTCTGAGCCATCTCTCCAGCTCCTCCTTGTATTTCTTTTGTCGGGTCAGATTTGATTTCTAAGGTTACTGGGGTCTGAATGAAAATAAGTCCTACCTCATTTCTCTCTCCTTTAAGCTAAAAAGAGCAAACAGTTAATTACACCGTTATATCCAACATTTTTCATTTCCTTATAGAGCCCATGTGGGTTTTCCCCTTAATGAGCTGTCACGTGAAATGGAAGAGCATTTATTATTTACTATGCATTATTAAATTTATCTTCATTTTTAAAATGGGTGGTTTTGTTGTGTGTTTTATCCTTGTATCAATATGTCATCCATATAGCTATCTTTTATTGTTTGTTTAGTTGAAGTCCTCGATGTACTTTTGTTCAGGTCAGATATTTATAAAAAGCAAGACAAGACAAACCTTCTAGCACGCTTTAGAGTAATTAGAAGGAGCTAGTTGCTTTTATTTTTTTTGTTTCTTTCTTTTATATTTTACTCTATTTAAATATGACATACATACGTATATACTTATATTTACGTATGTATGTCATATTTAAATATATATACTTACTTAGTGGTATTATATAGCTTTCTTTCAGGGCTCAGTAATAATTTTTTTTTTTTTCGAGACAGGGTTTCTCTATGGTTTTGGAGCCTATCCTGGAACTAGCTCTTGTAGACCAGGCTGGTCTCGAACTCACAGAGATCCACCTGCCTCTGCCTCCCAAGTGCTGGGATTAAAGGCGTGAGCCACCACCGCCCGGCCCATCCTCAGTAATAATTTTTAATGGATATACTTTAAAGTATTTATTTATTTTACACAGGTTCATGTTTTGCCTGCATGTATGTGTGTGTTGGAAAGTGGCATTAGATCCCTAGGAAGCAGTGTTATGGATGGCTGGGAACTACCATGTAGTGCTAGGAACTGAACGTGGAGTGTCTACAAGAGCCACAAGCACTAAATCACCAGGCCACCTATTTAGCTCCATCAAGATCAGGGTTATATATGCACAAGGTGGGTCCTGACTAGGGCTCTACACTGGGTCTAAAGAGATCAAGACTTGGACACCTACCTGCTAATTTCAGTACTGATCATATCCACTGCAGTTTATTCGATGGGGTAGTGCTAAAGAATTTATTCATTGTATGGCCTCTTTCCTTTGTTTAGGAATTAACTGCTAGCCAAAGTATTCAGAAGGAAAGGCACTTGCAAACAATTCATCCATTTAAAAATCGTCGTTGTTTTCATAGGTATGGAAGGCAACATTATACAGCCGTATCCATCTCATGTTCTGGGGACTCGTTTCTCTTCAAAACTCTTCAAGAGGCCTTCTTTGCTGTCTCCCACAATGTGAATTGTACACACAGTACAAGCTTACTAAAGAACGCTGAACTTGAAAACTGGCCCACGTACATCCAAAAGGCTCCCTTGGGAGCTTCCTTCAGTTGCTTAATACCTGAATGTAACAATCCAGGCAGTGATGACACTCCTAATAATTAGGTCTTACCCACGCAAAGCATCTAAAATCATTTTACTCTAATGCCATCTTGAGTTGTCTTCCTCCACTTCCATTTTTATCCCTGCCATCTTCCTGTCTGCCCCGCCCCCACAGACTTGAACATTTTCTCAGAGGAGCCTTTTATTTCTAGAACATAAAGATTCAATCGATATGAAAGGGAAATGGCTTTTTTAACATGTAAAATTTAAGTAGGAAACACAGTATATATAGGTCAGTTTGTTTTCTTCAATAACGTATTCCCACTGTTCTTAGCTATGTATAGCTAAGTCATCTACGTTGGTATAATTTTTGACTGAGCTACCAAACTAAAATGTTCGAGGAAACAGATATTACTGAAGAGCATAAGAACATCCCCTTGCAACACTGCTCTCACTGAGTGCTCCGGGAGAAGGTCAGACATCCAGAATGTGCCCAGTTGATGGGAGCTTGCTGTCATGTTTCTGCAGCAGCTATCTATAGAACATTTCAAGACTCGGCCCCTTACACATTTTACCTTGTGACAATCAATAGCGTCACAATCATTTTATTATGTTCCCCAAGCCCTCTTCAGGACATCTGACTTCATCTTTGACTCCCCCTTTGAGAGAGAGAGAGAGAGAGAGAGAGAGAGAGAGAGAGAGAGAGAGAGACCATGGCTCTGGTCTTCAAAACTATAGTTGTCTCAGGTTCTCTACTCTTTCTAGTTTGAACAGGGTTTTTAACTGAAACAAGGTGAGCTTGTAATTTACAAAAACAAAACAAAGAAGCCAACACCAACCAACCAGCCAGCCAGCCAGCCAGCCAACCAAGTACACCCTTGATCATGTATTCTAAGGAAGTGTACTTCCCTCTGTTCCACGGTATGTAATTAGATAGATCTGAAATAAAAGGTAAGTTAAATAAGAAGTTTCAGGGACAGGAAAATACCACTTTAAATTCAGGCAGTGTCAAATGCTGTCTTCAACAGACTAGCGAAGGATGTTTCACAGGTGACTTCCCAGGGCTCTTGTTTGCTAATTATTAGCTACCATCCCCTGCCACCCATGCTAAGTCACTATCTCCTGGCAGAAAGACACAGCCAAGAGTTTCTTTATTTCATTTGTCCTTGGAGGTTTTTTTTTTTTAAATCAGCATCAAGAATGTGGACTGAGCCAAAGTTAGACTAATGCTGTAGCTAAGTAAAAGTGCCACGTTTAACAGCCCCCATTAATCGGGGCTGTCACATGACTCATCTGAGGGAGACAGAAGACAGTGATTTCTTTACAACTCACAGTTGGGTGCAACATGCTAAAAGTAATCCTGTAAATTACATTTTAAATCTTCACCATATTCTGAGCAGATAAAATAGTGGCGTGATTGACCAAACTCCTTTTAAAAGTACACATATTACGATGCATCAGAGTTATAAACAGATGGTATTTGGCCTCCTTCCTATTCTCAACATTTGGAATTTCTAAACTATGTGAATTAAACAATAATATTTTATAAACATACAAGGGATTTTGCTCACTGCTTTGTTAACATAGAAATTATACAATGCTGACATTTATTTAAATTTTAAAAAGTAAACAACAGTGTGCATTGAAATAAAGCAAACTAAAATCAACAGAGAAACATGCTCTGTATGCTCGCCACCTACAGTGGCCCTGGCCTGTTGAAGGGAAGGCATAATGGGTTGAAGAACAAATTGTAGCTTAGCAGGCCTAATCCTTAGTACTCCAAAGGCTCATTTAACACCTCTCTGTAAACAACGGATATTTATTCCATAATTGGCTATTTGACCATCGGTGTTCATTTACTATGTAACCTGCTATTATGGAGTTAAAAGAAGTTCCCCTTCATTGCTTTGACAGCTTTCATCGTAGTGAAAGTGTCTATCAGTTTTAAACACACACACACACACACACACACGCACGCACGCACGCACGCACGCACGCACGCGGGCGCGCGCGAGAACTGGTTGGAAGCTTGTGCTCCGAAGGAGAAACGCTGTCATGATATCAATATATGTACAGATATTTTCCTCCAGAGAGAAAAGGAAATGTATCAGATCTTAGTGTCATTTCCTGAGCCGTTTTTTTCTAAATGGTAGCTTTAACCCTTCAGCTCGTTTGGAAGGGAGACACATCTGCTATTCTGATGTACAGAATAGAAGGTGATTAGTTTCTGCACACTATTCTGAGATGTGCAAAGTTCACGGTGGTGAATAAATAATGGAGCAGCTATTCCCATCAGTTTCGTGACTCTGAAAGCCCCATCATCGTTTACAGGCTCCTCTAAGTACGCTCACCACCATTTCTTGGGCAGCTCTCTTGGGGTAGGTAGGCTCTTGTAGGCCACCCTCTTCCAGCCTCTTTGTCGAGGTATAGAACACAGATATTTCTCACACTTTAGCCAATCTATTTATTCGAGAAACATTTCAAATAATCTGGGGGAAAAAATCTCGAGTGATATCAGAGATGGTCACGGGCCCTGTGGGTCAACTGGGTAACAGTTGACTTTTGCATACACCCCTATTTTTGGTGAAAAAGGAGGGAGCTATACTACGTATCAGGTATAGACTATTTACAGTGTAATGCAGGCTACATGGGATGGGAGAGAAAAGGCCACTGTTAGTATCAGAGAATGGGAACCCTTTTCCCTTCACTTGTGCCTTTAACCTGCACACTCAAACATATCACACTCAAACATCACACTCAAAAGTGGTATGATACACAGCACTGTTTCGAAAAGCTTTTTAATCCATCAGAAGTCTCAAAATGCTAAACATAATTTCTCTACTTTCCCCAGACTTAGAGCAATTGAAGAACAAATCAATGGGCTGCTTCGAAAAGACTCTCTGACCAAATAAACTGCTTTAAATACTCCATGTCCTCGTCCTCCTATACAACCCGCGGTGAACAGGTAGGGAAACACAGTTTATAATTCCCAATATGCAGGCATGATGTGAATTGTGGGGGGAAAAGCCCCAAACAAACAAACAAACAACAAACAACAACAACAAAAAAAAAACTCCCACAAAAACAAACCCAACAACACTCGTTCTGGGCATGTGATTTAAATCAGACTCTAGCAATGCCAGAGTGGAAAGGAGTGTTTTAAACGTATAGCCCAGAACCTTTGCAGCAGAATCCTCATGCCCATCTCCTCCGTGGACTGCGTAGGTCAAACTTTAAACAAGTGTGAGTGTAGAAAGCAGCGGTTGTCTGCCTAGTGCATCTTCAGATTCACGCTCCGAGGGCCGAACATAGCCACACCGGAACCCAGTCCCCAGCACAGTGCCACCGAGCAGGCAAGGATGCTGAAGCCGGAGTCTGCGGAACGCCGGGCGCCCGGGCTCGCGTCTCCACTGCGGCCCCGCGGGCTCCAGCGGCTGCGGCGCACCACCGTGCGCTTGCTAGGGCAGCGGGAGGCGGAAACTCTTTGCGCCGAAACGAGAGCGCGTTGTCCAGGGCGGAAACCATCTGGTCCCCGGTGGTGCCCTGCTACCGGCGACCCCAGGCCCGCGCTGCAGAGCCGGGGGACCACGGCAGGGCTCGGTCGTCAGCACTCGCGGGCGGGGTGTCCTGCAGCTCGGCCAGGAAAGTCTCAGACTACAGCACTGGTTAGACCCCACCGTGGGTAGACTTGGAGCTGGGAGGGAGGGAGGACAGAGGTGGCAAGCCCCGGACAAGGGATCCTTAATTACAGATTAAATACACACAAAACTGTATGCTACATTTTCCAAGTGTCAGCTGATGGTCGCGACAAAAGGAAACACTGAACACCAAGGGGGGCCTCCCCCATTTATAACGTGTGCAATGTAAAATGCATGAGGTAGAGACTATGGGTAGGTGGTGCCTGGGGCCAAATCGCAGCTGCACACTCGATGGTGTAGGAGGACAGTTTGCTGATGCACCCAGAGGTCTGGGGAACCTCTTACAGAAAAGACTATAAATACTCCGCTCCAGCACACTTTGCTGCTTTAAAACTTCATTATTCATGCGTTTTTAAGTTTTAAAATTTGGTGCTTAAAGTGTTGCAATTTATCTTTAGTAATAAATACCCTTGCAACACACACACACACACACACACACACACACACACACACACACACACACATTGTTTTGCAATTCTGTATGTTTCATTTTATTGGCCTGGTATCATCACACTAGAAATAAAGGGGCAAAGCCATCAGACGGAAAATCCAGGGAACGTAGCTGCAAGCACCAGCCTACAAATTATCCGTGGCTCTTTGGATCAAATGGCAAAAGGACACTCTTGTTCTTTTTTCTTTTAATTGATTACGACCCCCAAACAATCGCCACCCTGCCCCTGGGATTTAAGTTAGAGGTCACTCTGCCACGTCCTGAGTTCTGCAGAGAAGGTAAATTGTGCAGACTCCGAGGCTCCTGGCTTACCATGATTCAAGCCTCTAGTCCTGCACGATGGCCAATACTAAAATGGGGTAAATGACCTCTGAGATCGTCCTGCACCAACATGCTGGGTTCCGCCTGGGTTTTCTGGCACTCCTGTATCAGTTCGGAAGCAGAGGGGTTGGTCTGCCTTC
The DNA here is from genome assembly GCF_018167655.1 of Microtus oregoni. Lineage (NCBI taxonomy): Eukaryota > Metazoa > Chordata > Mammalia > Rodentia > Cricetidae > Microtus > Microtus oregoni. Next base: position 2,211,179 of record NW_024543096.1, read on the forward strand.
ACAACGACGAGCCACGCTGAAGGTGGCAAGGCCACAGGGCTCCGTGGTCATTTTACTAACCTCTCCCCTCACAGGAGTAGCTCTCCTATTTTTCTATTGTATTTTGTCCCAACCATACCATCTTTCCCCATAGCGCTTTAGGAAAAAAACAAAAAACAAACAAACAAAAAAAACTCCAAGTGCTTTTTCATGTGGTTCCAGTTAAGTGATTTGCCCACACCCCAAATCGTACCATTAGCATTCAAGATTAATAGCTGCATATCAGTAATTCTTAAATACCTTCTGATGCATAATTTCAATTTAAATGATCCTGACATTATTGGGCAGGCAAATGCCTGAACCAAGATGTATGTGGACTAGTTGCAGCCAGACGACAGTCCTGCAGCTGGGATAAAACACAACCGGTTAAGTTTCTTCAGCTATTGGAGACTGAGAAGCAGTTTTCACGCTCCCCGCGAGTAGACTAGGAGGCTAACAAATGTCAGAGAAGCAAATCACACGGGGTTTTGTCCACTCCCCACTTTCTGGCGCATCTTTAAGTGAATGGTACAGAACCTCTTTAGCATCCATTGCTGGGAGCTAACCACACACTCTGCATCTTCTGGTGGTATCCCTCAGAAACATAAGGAAAAAAAAGAGCAAGTCACGAGACTGCTTTTTCTTACAGCATCACCCCGCGGCCCTTGATTTAGGCCAGTTGTTAGTTCTTACCACCCACTGAAGAGCAGGGCAGGACTCAGTTTATATTAACAAATGATGCTCATGAATAGGTTTCTAGATGCCAGAGTGAAGATTTCTTCAGTGTTTAATGGGTGGAGAAAGGAGAATGTCAATAAAACCAGCTCTTAAGTCACTAAGGATCCTTGGCTTCACGCATCAATAGGGAATTTCTGTTTCTTTTTTGAATGTACTTCTTATTTCTCTTTAAGTTCTTGTATGGACTAAATACTTAGTTTTAAAACACTCAACTTTGTCCGTAGCTTCAAACTCCATTCCTCTTTCCTAGTTTTGAGTTTATAACGGCCCTTATTTATCCCCTGCTCCCATTAAGAATTTCACAATAAATCCCTGTACCAAATAAATTAAAATCAGCAATTTCAGACACTCAGGGAAGAGGACATTAATCCACTTAGTAAAATACCCAAAACTCCCCCTCTCAATTTCAGCTCTTCTTAATGTAACGTTAGTAATTGCAGCTGGCTCCTTATACTTCCTCCCTCCCTTTCATTCTGAATCATATTGGCCTTGTTTAACCTTCATTTCCTCTTCTACCCCCCACATTTCTCCACATACTTTTCTTTGACCGTGATTCTTTCTCTCTGCTGCCTGGACTAAAAGGAGGGAAAAATGGAGCGAGGAACTTAGTACTTTCTGGTCAAACCCTGCTCTGCTTCCCCACTCCACTACTGATGCTCTGTAAGTTTTTTACGCATCCTCCGGCTGTATAGTTAACTACTTGCATTCCCTGACTGATCACTAAGTTCTTCGGTCTTTTCAGAACTGCTCCATAATCCTGAAGCAACAGCTTTTTTCTTGGCATGCTCTTTGGAATGTCTTTCCTGGCAAGGGCAGGCATTTTGGTTTGACTGCGATTCTTAAGTTACAATTCAAAGCTAATTTGTTCAGTTAGGTTTCTGCTAGCATCGGCTCTGCCTCTCGCTGTTCAGGCCTCCATCGTGCTGCGTGGTAGGGGTGGGCTGCGAGAACACGATGTAATAGACTTACATTGTACTTGATTATCAGTTTTCAAAAGCAGCTGCATGCTTTGATATCTGTGTAAGGAAATATCAGAAGATAATATACCATTGGTATTTATTACTCTATAATTAAGGATGTGTCAGTATTTTCATTTAAAAAACCCTCTATTTTCAGAAATTCATATCTCAGGCATAAATTTCCCTATGAATTAGAGTCTAATACCATATCAGAAGTAGCTTCTTTTAAAGTTACTCCTCCGTTCTTTTTCTTCCTGGGGAAATATGTCCCAGGATGTTGTTCCTGGGTTATCTACTGGGGTGAGAGGAAGCAGGCTCAGCCCTGCACAACTAAGGTGCCACAGTATCAGCGTTCCTTGTCAGCCCTGGCACTCCGAAGAGAATGTGGGACCGCCTTTCACAGCTCGGGGATGTGCAACTTCATCCTTGTAGATTTTAAAGACAACAGAGGAGGGTCAGTTCAGAAATATTACAGGTCCCATTGGGAGGCTCTAGCACCAGAAATCACTGCTTTTGCATTGCTCTCCTATTGTTCATTTAGAATGCATGCATGGTCAGAAGAAGCAGGAATATGTCTGTTAGGGGAGATACTAGCGACAGTGCTCCATGCTCCTTCTGATAGCCAGAGGCAGAAGAAAACAGCAAGCCAACAGATGAAGACACACATTGTCTACTTCCCCTTCTTTGTAGGACTTGACCAATGGAACCAAATGTAAATTCAAGAAGAAGCTTGGAAACATCTGAGTCCCAGATATGACTCTGCCTCCACAGGACCTAAAGCAGGGCAGTGTCCCCTTAGGGCCACAGTTTTCCCCGTGTGAATTAACCTGAGAGGCCATAGAGACAAATTCTTGATAAGAAAACCACACAGATGAATCCAGCAAATATAAGAAGAGAGAATGGTGGAGATTGTGACAGACACCATGCACATTCAATGCCCCCTTAAAGACCAGATAAAAGCAATCATAAAAACACATAAAATATTGGCCACACTTCATGGTCTCTCATGTGCCTCTTATCCATGTAGCCTTTTGTCTGGAGGCAAGAGAAATCAAATTATGGGTTCAAGTGAGTAATGCAATTTGAACTTGATGCTTCCTCAAAGATCAAATTCTTTGTCTTTTTGTAACTCTAATGTATTCTGGTTACTAAATATGCTGGTATGGTTTAATTTTCTCGATTGTGAATTGATACTGTGAACATTAAAACTTCAAATACAAATGACTCCATTGCTCTCCCCCCCGCCCAAGTCACACAAGTACGTTTCCCTGTAAGAGTGACATCGAACACTCTACAGTATGTATTCAAACACAGAGATAGGGAGTTCAAGAAGCACTACAGATCATCCCTTGAAGCCATCAATTCAGAGTCTCTGGGTTGAACATCAGTGGAAGAGCTGCTAGGAAGAGCTGCATGTTCAAGGCAAAAAATTTAGGGAACCCAAGGATAGCGAAGTCTGACTTTGTCCATAATATGATTTGTGTCTAGGTTAAAATGAAGTCCTAGGCTTCTGGAAAGTAGAGGGACATCTTCTCATGCGTAATTAGAAGTTTGAGCAGTTTTGATCACTTTCTGTGGGAAAATAATGGTTTTCCGACTCAGGAAGTCAAAGACTGTTAAAGCTGGTGGGCAGGAGTCCTGACCACTCATTTCCCAGTGGAAACGAGCTATAACTCCAGTCAGAAGGCACACATTATAATAACAACAATAACATTGAAGACACACAAAGAGGCAGAAAGCAAAAGTAATAATAAGCCTTTCTGAGTCAATGAGCTTCCCCTGCAGAGGAGGTTGTTAGCTACAGAGGGAATGTGTCTCCTACTGCAGGGCTGTCCCCTTTCCACCAGAATTCCCAAGGGGCAGCTGTAAAGTTGGTGCTAATTCTTGTCGTTTTGTGCAAGATTTTAACCACATATTTACCTTCTTTGAGCAGCAGGTAGAACTGCTTGTTTTAAAACTGTCTCAGTTGCATTTGAATGAATGCTTTAAGGGAAGATGGCCTGTATCTCAATTCATGGCTTAAGATGCAACACATCTATGGTGATGTTTATAATATAGGCTCTCCACTCTCTTCATTGTTAGTATAACATCTGATGACAAGCACTCCAGTTTTCTCCTGGAGTGAGAGGCACTTAAGGTGAGGCTTGTTAAGATCCCGAAGAAGAGTAAAAACCACAGACCATGTCAGCATTAAAGGACATCAGGGGAAACATCTGAAGACTGAGTCCATCACCCTTGGAAGTAACTTAGGGCTTATATGAAATCTTTTTTGTGGCTCATGATATTTCTGGGTAGCAGATGCTTTTTCCAAAACAGATTTTACTTTTAAAAATATCAAATATAATTAACACTTTCAACTAAAATGAAGTCTTTGCTTCCAGATGCATTTCAAGGTGTTGGAATTAATCCTTGTGGCCTTCTACAGCTGAGAGTCTCCACTTCATTATGGGTTCTGCTGTCCCCTCTATGTGGTATGCCTGAAGACCTGCGAATAAGAGCAGGGCATCCAGCTTAACTGTATTTGAAAGATGCCTGCCAAACGGGGATGTTTTGATAGTCTTTTGATTTATCCTGTCAATACTGGCATACTGATGAGGTTAAGAACTACATATTGTATTACCTGTTGAGAGAAACAGAGAGTGTGTAGACAGAAGGCAAGTACCCTAGACACTGTGTCATATTTGATAATGGCTAGACTTTAAAGCTATTTAAAATTTAAAAAGAAACAAAAATTAAAAGTACCTATAAAAGAGCAAAAGTTTCAAAAAACAAACAAACAAAACAACAACATACTAAACCCAGGAACTACGGGAATTACTTAGCCTCTCTTCTACCATAATCATGAATCAACTCTATTCCCAGTTATCCACTGACTTCAAGTGCTGGCTAACTTGTTAGCACCGCACTCAGCATGTCATAGCTATTGAGAAGTACATGCACACACAGAGATACAGATGTGCCTTTAATAATGTTCAGAACTGTGCATCAACCGAACTCTTGATGACTTCGAAGCACCACTACTGAATGTGAGTGCATAGCTTTTCCTAAGTGGCAACTATACTTCAAATCTGTAGCCTGTGGGGAATGAGGAGCACAGCCAAAAGCAAAAGTTGATTTGAATTTGAGTGAAGGAAAAATTCCATGCACAGGTCATGTGCAGTATCATTACCACAGTTGCCTCCAGTCAGGAAAATGGGGTTACGGATGTAGTTTGGTTGGTAGAGTTTGCCTCGCATTGCCAAAGCTCTGGGTTCCAATTGCCTGGCATCACACAAGCTGCAGTGGTGGACACCTGCAATCCTAATACTTGGAGGTTGAGGCAGAAGGACAGGAGGCCCAAGGTCACACTGGGCTACACAGTGAGTTTGAGATGAACTTGGGGAATGGCAGATCTTATTTGAAAAAAAAAAAGGAGGAAGATATTTAAATATTTGGGACATACTCTCTGAAGAGATGCAATTTCTTCCTATTAACCAGTGAAAAAGAACCACAGAAAACCAGAGAAACCAAGTATCTTTTCTTGGCCACCTGTGAAAAGTATCTTTCTGACTACATCATTTCATTAGAGGGTAAAAAGTAAAACCTTGCCCAAGAGATGTATCTATGAGCTTCTTATTTACAATGATATCTTCTGTTTTGCTCTCAAATGAGCCATCCCTGCTAGATTCCTTATTCCAAAGATTAAGACGAAGCGGGACTTCTGAGAGCTTCTGGGCCCTTTATGAACGGGGTGAAGTATCTTTTTCTAGTGGCTTCCTCATAGGCAAGGACAAGAAGCCAGTGGCATAGTGGCCCCACCTGCTGTGGTTCTCACAGTAGACAGGTATGAGTCTACCCACAGACAGCTAGGTTTCTTTCTGCTGCTTCCATTTCCTGCTCTGAAACTCCCAGCTCTCAGGGATTTCCTTCCTAGGTCACTGGTCTACATGACTGCCTTTACCCTGAGGACCGTGCATGGCTCCCTAACCCTGACTGATTTTCTGATTTCTAGTTTGATACCTATCACAAGGACTTTGTAGGACTTTAGTGCAATCATCTGCTCCATCTTGGATGCTTGCTAGACCACCCAGCTCCTCTAGAGAACAGAGACCCAGGGTTGGCCCTAGTCTAGTCACCTCTCTGGCTTTTCCTCACTCTGCATTACATAGAAGTTTTCCATTTCAATAGGCAAGGAAGTTACAATTTACCTGGCAGTAAACAGAAGATGGTTTATCAACAGACTTTACCTTAATGACTACAAATGTTTACCTCCTGCTTTCCAGAATGCAAAGAAAGTCTTGGAAATGTCATAATATGTAACAAACATTTGCAGCTCAGATCCTTGTTCATCCTTACAACAGACAATTGTATTCTGTCTTCTCTGACACAAGGCAGCATTCAGTAAGAAACAGATAGGTGCACACACTTAAACGCAAATGAATATGCTAATTAAAATTACAGCGGGTAGTTTATTAAAAATTTATTTTACAATCCAGCCATTTAAAATATCTTTACACCAACAAACAGAGCAGCTTGACTACAAGAATCATAAGTGACTTATCACAGAATGTATTTGTAGTTGGATGCAAATATTTTTGAAGAATATTTGTACCAAATTATGGCTTTGTCAGAAGCATTTTGATTTCTCTATTTTTACCCATAAGAAGAAAATGTAGAACAAGTATCTCGTGTTCATTTTATGGATGAGAGGCCTTCACTCACGGTATCTGCCATGTTTGTCCGCATTACAGCTGTTTATCTTGCAAGTTTCTTTAAGATTAATTAAATGCAAATGAAACTCTGAGAATCATGGGAATACCTGCCAGACCCCTTATTAATACCTTCACTTAAAAACTCCTGTGCCAGAGAGTCATTAATTTGCTAAAAGAAAAGTGCTAAAGCAGCCCTTTGCCTACAGCAGCTTTGAGATGGCTGCCCAATTAGTTCAGGAGCATTCTGATCCTCTTTCTAGGCCCTGTGGCCCTTTGAGGACACAAGAAGGCTCCGATGATAACCTGGCAACCCAGGTAGAAACTCAGCCAAGTGTGAGTGTTTGAAGCTGCAGCTTGGCTGCCATCGTGCCGGCAGAGAGAAAGAATTCAGGCACCATGTCATCCAGTACAAAGGATAAAAACGGATTCAACCGGAAATTCAATGTGGCACCACATATGGGATACATGAGTGCGGTTATACAACAGGCCACATATTTTTTTTGAACAGTCTCCTACATGTGATGCCGAGGACATGTGTAACCATCATAACGTCTCTAGGAATCTGTATTTAATTTGAGTTGGGGTGGTGGCAGGGATTGGAGATCTGAAGCCGCCACAGGTTTGTGGCAGATGGCTCTGTGTCAGCTATGACAAGCAGCCAGGCTCGGCTTCCTCTGCAGATTTTCTTTTCTCTCTGATCAGGTAAATATGGGCACACTCTGGAAAGTTCTTCAGATTCTGCCTTAGGCTGCAAGTTTGTGACTTAGCCCCATCTGTCACAAATCTTCCCTGGGTTCTGTTGTGAGCAGAGACCTGAATTTGCCATGTAGGGCTGCCCAAGAAAATGGAGCCACTTCACCCTGCAACAAGGGGGAGGAGAGATTAGAAAGCAGTGAAGAAGCGCAGGCCCTGAAATGAGAGACGCCTGAAAACTCACACTGCAAACTTGCCTCATCTCTCCAGCTACAACTCCCAAGCCACCAAGCTCCATGGATGACTCCAGGACAGCCTGGCTTCTGGCTGGTTTAAGACAGCACTGACTTCAGCTGGGAGAGGGAGCAGTTTGCACACGGAGAGACTGCTGCACACATCCCTTGGTTTACGCCACGAATGATGGCTCATAGACTGTGACCATCTGTCTTTGAACTTTCACACACAGAGGGTATATGGAACTCTCAAGAAACAGCTTTGCCATGTGAGTTTTACCCTTAAGGAGCAAGGGCACAAGATAAATGCCCTCACTAGTACATGGAATTTATAAGGTGCTTTATATTGCCAAATGGGTTTTATTCATTATTTCATTATAGCACTTCCTCGGGGAAAAATGCTATTATGGTTGGGGGGGAAAAAAAACCCCTTCTAGATCTGCAGAGGAGTAACCCACAGGCCAAGAATTTACCTAAGGAGAATGACAAAATCTCAACCAAGTTAAACGGGCCAAAGCAGAGACAAACCATATAAAATCATGGTAAGGGAAGAAAAAAGGAGGAGAGGAGAAGATGGGAGGGGAGGAGAGGAGGAAGGTATATGGGAGACAGAAGAAGGAGAGAAAGACTGAGAACCTGCATAATATTTTGCAGGTGTTGCTTAGAGATTTTATAAGCTCTTGACAGAGCACTATAAATCTTTTCATTTTCTCAGGAAAAAGTAAGATTTTAGAGTAGTGTTAATGCTGGTGAGATCCACCTTATCCATATCTAGACTCCATGCTCTAAGTTAAAGGGGACTCCAGAGTGACAGTCTCTTAAAGGGACTTAGAAAAGGCTTGGTTGTGGTTTGGATGAATGTAGTTTGACATAATTAAGACCACTGCAAATGGCTTTTCTGGGCATCAAGTCTGCTTTGTAAGCACAATCATTGCTTGGAATGAGTTTTAGACAAAAATCTGAAAATTCTTTCCTCCAAATAATAGATTTTGTAGCTCTCAACTGCTGAACAATTTAAAAAGGACAGAGTAAAAATCAACAGTTATTTCCGAAAACCTTGGGAAACTACAGGTGACTCCCCCAAAGCACAAGGACACTTTCCTCCTTTTCCCAAGTGCAAGCACACACAAAGATATACAAACACAGAGATACACACAGACTGACACATGTATACACAGATACATACATACACAGACACACAGATATACACACACACTTGTATTTACGCAGACACAGCACACACATACTACACACACTCATATGCCATTGCCCAGTTTGTAAGTCAAAGCAAATGAAGAACAGGATAGAAAAGAGGTCTCTGCTGTGAGCACGGGTGCTGTCTACCCTGCACACTGGCCATATTCTTGTTCTATTTTCAGTACTGATAATAAGGGACCATCTCTTTTTTTCCAAAGCACTTAAAAAGAAAAGGATAAAAAGTTATGGTGAAGCACAATGTGCCAGTCTCACACAACTGTTAGAGTCTTTCAGCGAGTAACGGACTAAAATCAAGGCCAAAAGTGCGACTTCCATCCAGCCTGGCCTCTAGAAAAGTGCTACTGTCCGTGTAAACGGTCAGTGCAACTGGCATTGCATTGGAACTGGAACCTCATGTCCAGTAGGCTGATGGGTCCAGAAGAGCTCTTCCTGCGAGAGAAATCAAACTTTTTTTTCCCCCACAGAAGTACACGGTTAGTGTAATTTTCTACCTGGAGCAAGATACAGGTTAATGTTAGAAAAAAAGTTATAGTCAAAACCTTTATGTAATTCATGCATGTAAATTTTTTAAGAAGTAGATTTTAGATTTTTTAAAGTGATAAAAAAGGTTTAGATTTTAAGATTATTAAGAAGCATTTACTTTTTACATGTATTAGATTTTCCCAATGATCTTTAAGTGTGTATGTGTGTGAGCGTGAGGCACCTTCACATGCACACATACACATGGGGGAAGGGGATGGATATTTAAACGTCACAGGCCTGAAATCATTCAGATGAAGCAGTCATAGACTTCTAATGCAGAACGTCATTTTAAGCAACAAAAGAACAACAAGACAGAATCAGTTCTGCCTCTGCTTCAAATCCTGCTGCAAGTTACAGCCCCCAATCTCTTAGTCATACTAAATGTGCAATGTTTCCTATAAGAAGAAAGTCAAGTTTAAAAGCCTTATCCCAGTCATTAAGTTTCTAAGTCTGAGTCCACATGAAAAAGTGTACGTTAGGAGAAACTCTAGATGGCACAATGTTGGAATGATGTTGAACATGAACCTTTAGCAACAACAAGAAAAGGCGTAAAATGTAAAAGGAACAAATGAAGGAATCCAATGACATTCTGTCCTCTCAGACTTAGGAGTATATGCTTTATAAAAGCAAACACAACTGTCCAACAGAAGAAGTAAAATAATAAAAGAAAAAAGGAAGAAGAAAAAAAAAGAGCATTAAAAAAAAAAAGGCTTTGCGCTCTTTTTCCAAACACTCGAAGGTCCTTTTCCATTGCACAAGTAAGCAGAGCTGTCCTGGAGGGAAGCACGTCTCCATTATCTGCTCAGGAGAGCAGATACCACCTGAGACTGGGACAGGAGCAAGACAGAGCTGGAGACATGACTGTAGCTTATGCTTTTCGTACCTTTTGGACACATCCATTCTTACCAGTTTGACCTGTTTCAGTATAACAAAGCAGACTCGAGTCCATTCCTAGCATTTTTAATCCAGCGCCTCATGATGGGCCATTTGTCTTACTGCTCTTGGTTTCTTGTAATTTTAGATAACTTCCTTTAAATTTTGAGAATAATTTTTAGATACAATATCACTAACATTTTCCAATGAGGACATATATTAAGGCATATCATAGATTTAAAACAAAAAATTCATTGCAAAAGTACTTAAAACATACATGTAAATTCTTATAGATTACTAATTTATAAAACATTGAGTTGCAAGGTTTATCATGTAAAAACTAAAGTTATCTGGGAGAGTTAAAATGTAGCAGTTTAGTTATGAGCCATTTTTAAGTATGTGAAGAATTTTGTATATTAACATCATACAACAAGCTAACATTCTTTTAGAATTTTTCCATTATTTGTCAAATAAACATTATATCTCAGAAGGGTAGTAATTCTATTGAGAAAGGTCAGCTAGAAATCTGCTTTTTTCTAACTACAGACAACTGTTGCAGGCCTTGTGAAAGAGTTGAAGACTCAGATGGAGTGTAATAGGGCTAGGAGAACTTGACCTGAACCAACATTAAAACAAAAAAAATTTTGATGGTAAAACAGATTTATAAACACTTCATCCAAATTCCCAAATATAACAAAGAGTTGATATTTTACCTGTGAAAACAAAGAAATAGGTTTACATCACAAATATAGCAAGAATCCACTTGTACCAAAATTTGTATTTCCTTAACTTCGTAGTCTGCATGCTCTGCCTGCCTATCACATGCGTGGTGGATGTGAACGAGAGCACTACTGGGCTTTGGACTGAGTGAATGCTGGAGTGAGCCTTGGAGGCCCACTCTTTGCGAGGCTTCACATGCATGATACAACAGTTCTCGGCTCAGGCAGTGACACTGAAGCCTGGAACTGTTCAGTCAGCATTTTAAACCATTATGAGCTACCTTCTGAACCATTGCCAAGTTAATAGACAATGAAAGATAATGAGCTTGAAATTGGGTGTTAAATTGCATTTTTGGTTCTCTTCCTTTTTTTGTTGAGGTTTAACTGTTTCCTGGAGAAATAAAGTCATGTTTTTCAAGTATCAACATGTAAATATGTATTTTAGGCCTTGAATAAAAAAAGGCAGAGGAGTGTATTTCATGCTGAAGGCTATATATTAACATAGAAAATGAAAAGATTCTGTACTATAAAAGTGCTAGATTGTAAACTTTGCTAACCTTAATAAAATGAAGACACTATAGTCAAAGGACATAAGGAAGTGAGTTACTCATGGCCTAGAGCCACTTCTGGAGCCCAGAGAGCAGATCCCACTTTAGCTACTTACATTTTCAGTAGGGGCCTTTTGTGCTATTTCTATAATTTAGGATGCTTGATTCAGGTAAGGGAAGAGGAGGTGAGTATGGGTGAAGCTATTCATAGAAACCATTTGCCTTGACATTTTGAGCTGACACGGCTGGATCTGACTCTAAACATACTAAGAATTTTGTATGCCCATTTTGAATAGACTGCGGGGTGGGGGAATAAAACTTTTGAAAGCTGTCTGTCTTTATGTGTGTAGTTCAATCAGCAGCAAACTTCACTAATGTCATTCCCTTACATTTCTGAGCACTTAGGATTTCATTATGATGGGAAGAAAGGCTTATCCTTATTAGTATAATTGTGGAATCTTCCCTTTACTTCCTTTTTAACTAATGAGTTACATTAATCCAGGTTCATTTTTATAAGCCTCTTGGGGCTAAATGTACAGGACAGTCATCTTAGAAAACAATAAATTAAAAAGAAACCATGTACTGTGCATGAAGTGCACGTATTTCCTAAGACCTAGGTTAATACAACTGGCATCCAGTTTAATTAATCCTTGTTAGTGTAACAACCAATACCCTCCCTAGCATGTTTCCTTTAAACATTAGTATGTTAATTAGATGCTTTTTTTAAAAAAAAATTTCTTTGTATTTAAATTTGGCATTTCTATCACGTAAATTTCTTCTCAATAGCTACCTTATAAAGATGTTTTCTTATAATATCTGGTCTCTTGCAGAAACTCTGGAGCCTCTTTGAAAGCTGTTCAGGTGTGGAATACAGATACTCAGCTGCAGGAAAAACAGATACATTTTTAATGAAACAAAAACCTCAAAGCACACACTCGATATTAGTCACTTTACTAATTAAAAATGCATATTGCTCTGTGCCGCCTCATGTTTTACATTATTTAAGCATGATTTTATAAGGTTACCTCAGCTCACAAGGATGTTTAATGCTAAATAAGACTGTGTAGTTGTGCTGTTTAGACATCTCCTCTGGGTGATTAAAATACATTATTCTAATGTAGCACAATGCATATGTGATGTATTTAGTGATGAGAATTTTTCAGAGAACCAGTACGATAGCTGGATGCACTCTGTCCAACAGTTGCATATTATTAACTAGTCAATTGTTTAAAGAATTTGGTATGACTTTCAATCCTTGAATTTTCTCTGTGTGTATCATTAAAAAAAAATCTGTTAGCAATTGCAGCAGTACTGACCTGCTTATAAAAATCCGTCATTATGAGATGTGTATGCTAACAATGAAGAATGCTATTTGAAAACTTGCTTTTTTTGTTATCTTAAAAGAACAGATGGTAAATATAAGCTTACTCTAATGTATTAAAACACATAAATTTTTCCTTAACACTAACATGTTGACTTGCCAAATAAACAATTGCTCCTACTCAAGTTTATTTTCAAACTTTTAGTTTAGCATGGATCCTGTATTAAATCACAACAAAGAAAAAGCACATGAAAGTAGCTACCTGGAAATATTTCAGGATAAACCAAGTCTTTGGGACAAAGTGGGTAGCAGCCACAGTACACAGCTTCCAACCTGCAGAGACGTCAGAGAGGGGACAAGAGTAGAGCAGGCACAGCGTCAGTCAGAGGGGAGCTACGTGGGACAAAAACCATGGTCGGCAGTATATCCCTAAACGCCAGAGTTGCTCTTTGCAAGATTTTATTGATCATGCCCGACTTCCATGGGACAGAACCGGCAGCATATGCTTTGTTCACTGAATTAATCACAGCGCAGCGCTGCATTTTTGTTGTTTCTAAAATACTGTTTAACACATTTTATAATCAGCAGATAAACACATTCAACAGCATGGGAAAGTATGGGCAGCTTTTCCTAATAATGCTGCAAAGCCTCAGAATGTTCATTTTTCAAAAAATGTTTAAATAAAATAGCAAATACTGTAGCAGGGAAGCCGTAGAAATGATCGAGGCAGTTTTAAAAGCACAGGAAAAAAATTTACAATCTGTTGTGATGGGGCATTTTCATTTCAAGCTCAGGCTTTGAAACAATTTGTTATTATGCAGACGTAAAACTCTCCCTTTGTGGAAAAACTCTCGTTCAGATTATTTTAATTTTGCTTTTCTCACAAAAAATTCGGCTTACTTTCTATTTTATCAGGAAAGAATACTTTCACTATTAAACAAACACAAAGTTCTGCAGTGTGAGTTTCCCCAGGGAGCATCTACAGGAGCTTTTCTCCCTGTGGCAGTGGTAGGGGGCTAAGCAGAGGGAAGGTATAGCCCCTTGTAATCTTGCTAGGTTTGCACAATGGCTATTGATCTGACATATCTTAAACCTTGAAGATACCACTGTCATTTCTGTTGGCTAGAAATTATGCAGTGAAATTCAAAACACTCTTTAAAATATGTTTATTTTATGAGAAACTTTGAATTGCATCCAAAATGTTGACCAAAGGCAGAATTTATTTTGAACTGCAGATTTTTTTCGGTCCAAGAATGATCTGAAGTCATGTCAATGTTTACCTTGTTTATTTACAGTGACAGAGTACATGCAATTTAAACTGTTTTGAAGTGGGGGATGTTTTCCCTATTTTTATTATGTTAAACTGAAATTAGGATAAAGGGAAAGTATTGACTTGGAGCTCCGATTCTGGAAAAATGCTATGTTTTTATAAAGCACAGGAAAAATGCAACGATCAGTTTGAGAAGACGAGCACTCTAACCCTTTTCTGCACGTGCATGTCTTATAAGCACAGCTATAAACTACACTGTGCTGCAGTACAAATCATTAAGAAAACTTTTGAGCATATCAGCCTGTAATGTACTTCACGAACCAAAGGGAAATATGCATGGTGTCTGAAGTCACTCGGTTTTAAAATGCTGCGCCAACGGAAAAGCAAATACGTATGAGCATTCTCTTATAATTACATAAGTTAAGAGAGAAATCACAGGCATTTCAGAAAGTGCATATTATCTGCTTTTTAATAATGAATTTGAATTATTCTGTACACTAAAAGAAAATCATTACAGGCTGACTTACGTTTCAAGTCGTTGTATGAGTATATAATACCCTATGTTCAAAATGTCTCTACCAATTAACACACCATACAATAAGATGGGAACAGCATTATTTGATGTAACAGAAAAAAAATTAAAAAAACCTACCACCTAGATTTTAGTTTTTTTTGTTTTTTGCAAATAGTCATCTAATCCATAGTCGAAGTTCTAATTCATTAAAGCAGAACAATCTCTTTCAGCTAGTTTTGGACTTGTTAAAATATTAGTGTTAATATTTAGCTTGGGATTACATTTTAAAATACACAAACAAGTCTATAATATTTAAAAATAAATCACACAGCATCCTCATAAGTTCTTCATATTTTCCTATTCTGAAAAACACTCATGATAATACAATTATTCATTATTTCGATCCTTATGCACTACCAGTTAAATAATAAATAGGGTTCCAATTGATCTATTGTTAAAATGACTAGTAAATGACCTTTTTATTCCAATTAACAAATCATCAGCTAAATCTATGAATCTTAATATTCAGATCTATTCACTTCAATTCATACAATTTATCTGCAAATAGTTGTTGGGCTTTTGATTCTAAATATAATTAGCTGATAATTTTGCTTGGCTGAATTACTTTTCTGGAGGGCCTGCAAAGGCTCTCAGTCGCATTATCTAGCAATAATGAATCTGATAGGTGAAATTTTTTACTGTAATGAGGATGAGACACAGTTGTGACACCTGAGTCTACTAATAACAGAAGACTGCTAATTATCGACAGCACTTTTTTTTGTCTGATGCAAGGAGAAAAAAAATCCCTCATTATTAAAAAATAAAAAGTTACAATTATAAGTGACACCGGAGGAGAGTAAATAAAACGGAGTGATTAAAACATCGCTGCTTTAAGGGTGCTTTAATTAAGTGGAAATGCTAATGTTGTCATACTTAGCAGATGGGATTAAAATTAGTTATTGTAAGTAACTCATATTTTATGTTATGGTTTCCACAGCATGTCTACAAGATCTAAGAAAGTGATACATTCCATAAGACATTTTAAAAATGAAATTCTCATACTCTTTACAACTCATAATAATGAACATCATGAATAAACTATTGAAAAAAATCCTGCCAAGGATTTTACCATAGTGACTTAACTAGCAAGGAATGCATCCATAATGTACTGGACTGTTACAGTCTCTCTGATGGTATGCCTTTTTCTTTGCTGACTGCTGCATTCCCTATTTCATTCACACTCAACAAAAACAAAAGTTTGGGACTTGGGAATTTAGCCAACATCAAATGTGGTGTCAAGAAGGTAGGGTCTGGATATAGGGGAGATCATGACCACCCACTAAGGTGATCTTCTAAACTAAAACAGAGGATGCGTCATGTAACTGCAGATAAAAACCTAATTGCACACTTTCTCCTACTTTATTTGTGTAAAATTTTCCATCTGCTCCATCTAAAGATGTCTAAACTGTTAGTATCAAACCTGCGTTCAGCTGCCAGCTGTGCACATTAAGGATTGCAAAACACCAAGTAAATGAGCCAGCATGAAGCCGAGTGGTAGAGGTCCATCTGCCCAGGCCTAGGGAGGGCCCTGTACCTGGTCCGTTTCAAAGCCTGTCTTTGCTTCAGTGGCGAAGAAAGAAAATTAGCCACACTGTATTTCCACTTCCTGTACCCAATTTATTTGCATATTCCTGGATAACTCCTGTGTATCCAATGAGTATCTTTCTAAGGAAACTTAGTGAGCATCGTCTCTTTATGAAAAGTCGTTGGATATATTTTAATAAAGCCCATTTAGAAGCTATCTTTAGTAGTTTGACTGACCAAACTTCTTTTTTTATTTTTTGGTTTTTCGAGACAGGGTTTCTCTGTGGCTTTGGAGCCTGTCCTGGAACTAGCTCTGTAGACCAGGCTGGTCTCGAACTCACAGAGATCCACCTGCCTCTGCCTCCCGAGTGCTGGGATTAAAGGCGTGCGCCACCAACGCCCGGCTGACCAAACTTCTTAA